>NW_027477819.1:0-55057 GCF_051020955.1 Megalopta genalis | reverse complement strand
ATCAATGCGATGTAGAAGGTTTAGCTTCAATCCATGCAAAACACGTGATTTAACTTCCAACTAATGCCAAGTAGAAGGCTTAGCTTCAAATCCATGCGAAACACACGATTTATCTTCAAATCAATGCGGTGTAGAAGGTTTAGCTTCAAATCCAAGCGAAACACATGATTTAGTTTCAAATAGTTGCGGTATAAGAGATCTAGCTTCAAATTACAGGCGAAACGAACGGGTTAACTTCAAATCCATGCGAAACACATGATTCAGCTGCAAATCAATGCGATGTAGAAGGTGTAGCTTCAAATCCATGCCAAACACATGATTTAGCTTCAAATCCATGAGATGTAGAAGGTTTAGCTTCAAATCCATGCGAAACACAATTATTTAGCTGTAAATCAGTGCGAAGTATAAGGCTCGGGTTCAAATCAATGCGATTCAAATGGTTCATCTTCAAATACTTGTGAAAGACATGATTTAGCTTCAACTGCATGCGAAACAAACGAGTTAGCTTCAAACCCATGCGAAACACATGATTTACTTCAAATCAATGCGATGTAGAAGGTTTAGCTTCAAATCCATGCAAATCACGTGATTTAACTTCCAATTAATGCGAAGTAGAAGGCTTAGCTTCAAATCCATGCGAAACAAATGGTTTAGCTTCAAATACTTGCGATATAAGTGATATAGTTTCAAAAGCAGAAGGAACAAACGAGGTACCTTCAATGCCATGCGAAACACACGATTTAGCTTCAAATCAATACGGAAGTAGAAGGTTTAGCTTCAAATCCATGCGAAACATATGATTTAGATTCAAACACTTGAGGTATAAGTGATATAGCTTCAATGCAGACTAATCAAACGTGGTTAGCTTCAAATCCATGCCAAACACATGATTTAGCTGCAAATCAATGCGATGTAGAAGGTTTAGCTTCAAATCCATGCGAAACACATTATTTAGCTGTAAATCAGTGCGAAGTGTAAGGGCTCGGGTTCAAAGCAATGCGATTCAAATGGTCATCTTCAAATACTTGTGAAAGACATGATTTAGCTTCAACTGCATGCGAAACAAACGAGTTAGCTTCAAACCCATGCGAAACACATGATTTACTTCAAATCAATGCGATGTAGAAGGTTTAGCTTCAAATCCATGCAAAACACGTGATTTAACTTCCAATTAATGCGAAGTAGAAGGCTTAGTTTCAAATCCATGCGAAACAAATGGTTTAGCTTCAAATACTTGCGATATAAGTGATATAGTTTCAAAAGCAGAAGGAACAAACGAGGTACCTTCAATGCCATGCGAAACACACGATTTAGCTTCAAATCAATACGAAGTAGAAGGTTTAGCTTCAAATCCATGCGAAAAACATATGATTTAGATTCAAACACTTGAGGTATAAGTGATATAGCTTCAAATGTAGACTAATCAAACGTGTTAGCTTCAAATCCATGCCAAACACATGATTTAGCTGCAAATCAATGCGATGTAGAAGGTTTAGCTTCAAATCCATGCGAAACAAATGGTTTATCTACAAATACTTGTGATATACATTATATAGCTACAACTGCATGCGAAACAAACGAGTTAGCTTCAAATCCCATGCGAAACACATGATTTAGCTTCAAATCAATGCGATATAGATGGTTCAGCTTCAAATCCATGCGACACAAATGATTTAGCTTGAGATACTTTGCGATATAAGTTGATATAGCTTCAAATACAGGCGAAACAAACGAGTCAGCTTCAAATCCATGCGAAACACATGATTTAGCTTCAAACCAATGCGATGTAGAAAGTTTTATCTTCAAATCCATGCGATACACAAGATTCAGCTTCAAATCTATGTGATGTGGAAGGTTCAGCATCAAATCCATGCGACACATATGATTTAGATTCAAATCCTTGCGATAAAATGTGATATAGCTTCAAAAGCACAAGGAACAAACGAGGCATCTTCAATTCCATGCGAAACAAATGATTTAGCTTCAAATCAATGCGAAGTAGTAGCCTTAGCTTCAAATCCATGCGAAATCACGTGATTTAGCTTCCAATTAATGGGGAAGTAGAAGGCTTAGCTTCAAATGCAAGCGAAACAAATGGTTTAGCTTCAAATACTTGTGATATACGTTATTTAGATTTAACTGCATGCGCAACGAACGAGTTAACTTCAAATCCATGCGAAACACACGATTTAGCTTCAAATCAAAAACGAAGTAGAAGGTTTAGCTTCAAATCCATGCGAAACAAATAATTTAGCTTGAAACACTTGGGATATAAGTGATATAGCTTCAAATGCAGACTAATCAAACGAGTTAGCTTCAAATCCATGCGAAACACATGATTTAGTTGCAAATCAATACGAAGTAGAAGGTTTGCTTCAAATCCATGCGAAACAAATGATATAGCTTCAAACACTTGGGGAATAAGTGATATAGCTTCAAATGCAGACTAATCAAACGAGTTAGCTTCAAATCCATGCGAAACACATGATTTAGCTGCAAATCCATGCGATGTAGAAGGTTTAGCTACAAATCCATGCGAAATAAATGGTTTAGCTACAAATACTGGTGATATACATTATTTAGCTACAACTGCATGCGAAACAAACGTGTCCAGCTTCAAATCCATGCGAAACACATGATTTAGCTGCAAATCCATGCGATGTTGAAGGTTTAGCTTCAAATCCAAGCGAAACACATGATTTAGCTTCAAATACTTGCGGTATAAGTGATCTAGCTTCAAAAACAGGCGAAACGAACGAGTTAGCTTCAAATCCATGGAAACACATGATTCAGCTGCAAAATCAATGCGATGTAGAAAGGTTTAGCTTCAAATCCATGCCAAACACATGATTTAGCTTCAAATCCATGGGATGTAGAAGGCTTAGCTTCAAATCCAGCCAAACACATGATTTAGATTCAAATCTATGGGATGTAGAAGGTTTAGCTTCAAATCCATGCGAAACACATTATTTAGCTGCAAATCAGTGCGAAGTAGAAGGCTCAGGTTCTAATCCATGCGATTCAAATGGTTCATCTTCAAATACTTGTGAAAGACATGATTTAGCTTCAACTGCATGTGAAACAAAGGAGTTAGCTTCAAATCCATGCGAAACACATGATTTAGCTTCAAATCAATGCGATGTGGGAAGGTTTAGCTTCAATCCATGCAAAACACGTGATTTAGCTTCCAATTAATGCGAAGTAGAAGGCTTAGCTTCAAATCCTTGCGAAACAAATGGTTTAGCTTCAAATACTTGTGATATACGTTATTTAGATTTAAGTGCATGCGCAACGAACGAATTAGCTTCAAATCCATGCAAAACACACGATTTAGCTTCAAATCAATACGAAATAGAAGGTTTAGCTTCAAATCCATGCGAAACAAATAATTTAGCTTTCAAACACTTGGGGTATAAGTGATATAGCTTCAAATGCAGACTAATCAAACCAGTTAGCTTCAAATCCATGGCTGAAACACATGATTTAGCTGATAATCAAGGCGATGTAGAAGGTTAGCTTCAAATCCATGCGAAACAAATGGTTTAGGTACAAATACTTGTGATATACATTATATAGCTATAACTGCATGCGAAACAAAACGAGTTAGCTTCAAATCCATGCGAAACACGCGATTTATCTTCAAATCAAAGCGGTGTAGAAGGTTTAGCTTCAAATCCATGCGAAACACATTATTTAGCTGCAAATCAGTGCGAAGTAGAAGGCTCGGGTTCAAATCAATGCGATTCAAATGGATCATCTTCAAATACTTGTGAAAGACATGATTTAGCTTCAACTGCATGCGAATCAAACGAGTTAGCTTCAAATCCATGCGAAACACGTGATTTAACTTCCAACTAATGCCAAGTAGAAGGCTTAGCTTCAAATCCAGGCGAAACATATGGTTTAGCTTCAAATACTTGTGATATACGTTATTTGGATTTTACTGCATGCGCAATGAACGAGTTAGCTTCAAATCCATGCGAAACACACGATTTATCTTCAAATCAATGCGGTGTAGAAGGTTTAGCTTCAAATCCAAGCGAAACACATGATTTAGTTTCAAATAGTTGCGGTATAAGGGATCTAGCTTCAAATACAGGCGAAACGAACGGGTTAACTTCAAATCCATGCGAAACACATGATTCAGCTGCAAATCAATGCGATGTAGAAGGTGTAGCTTCAAATCCATGCCAAACACATGATTTAGCTTCAAATCCATGAGATGTAGAAGGTTTAGCTTCAAATCCATGCAAAACACGTGATTTAACTTCCAATTAATGCGAAGTAGAAGGCTTAGCTTCAAATCCATGCGAAACAAATGGTTTAGCTTCAAATACTTGCGATATAAGTGATATAGTTTCAAAAGCAGAAGGAACAAACGAGGTATCTTCAATGCCATGCGAAACACACGATTTAGCTTCAAATCAATACGAAGTAGAAGGTTTAGCTTCAAATCCATGCGAAAACATATGATTTAGATTCAAACACTTGAGGTATAAGTGATATAGCTTCAAATGTAGACTAATCAAACGTGTTAGCTTCAAATCCATGCCAAAACACATGATTTAGCTGCAAATCAATGCGATGTAGAAGGTTTAGCTTCAAATCATGCGAAACAAATGGTTTATCTACAAATACTTGTGATATACATTATATAGCTACAACTGCATGCGAAACAAACGAGTTAGCTTCAAATCCATGCGAAACACATGATTTAGCTTCAAATCAATGCGATATAGATGGTTCAGCTTCAAATCCATGCGACACAAATGATTTAGCTTGAGATACTTGCGATATAAGTGATATAGCTTCAAATACAGGCGAAACAAACGAGTCAGCTTCAAATCCATGCGAAACACATGATATAGCTTCAAACCAATGCGATGTAGAAAGTTTTATCTTCAAATCCATGCGATACACAAGATTCAGCTTCAAATCTATGTGATGTGGAAGGTTCAGCATCAAATCCATGCGACACATATGATTTAGATTCAAATCCTTGCGATAAAAGTGATATAGCTTCAAAAGCAGAAGGAACAAACGAGGCATCTTCAATTCCATGCGAAACAAATGATTAGCTTCAAATCACATGCGAAGTAGTAGCCTTAGCTTCAAATCCATGCGAAACACGTGATTTAGCTTCCAATTAATGGGAAGTAGAAGGCTTAGCTTCAAATGCAAGCGAAACAAATGGTTTAGCTTCAAATACTTGTGATATACGTTATTTAGATTTAACTGCATGCGCAACGAACGAGTTAACTTCAAATCCATGCGAAACACACGATTTAGCTTCAAATCAAAACGAAGTAGAAGGTTTAGCTTCAAATCCATGCGAAACAAATATTTAGCTTGAAACACTTGGGGTATAAGTGATATAGCTTCAAATGCAGACTAATCAAACGAGTTAGCTTCAAATCCATGCACTTGGGGTATAAGTGATATAGCTTCAAATGCAGACTAATCAAACGAGTTAGCTTCAAATCCATGCGAAACACATGATTTAGTTGCAAATCAATACGAAGTAGAAGGTTTGGCTTCAAATCCATGCGAAACAAATGATATAGCTTCAAACACTTGGGGAATAAGTGATATAGCTTCAAATGCAGACTAATCAAACGAGTTAGCTTCAAATCCATGCGAAACACATGATTTAGCTGCAAATCCATGCGATGTAGAAGGTTTAGCTACAAATCCATGCGAAATAAATGGTTTAGCTACAAATACTGGTGATATACATTATTTAGCTACAACTGCATGCGAAACAAACGAGTCAGCTTCAAATCCATGCGAAACACATGATTTAGCTGCAAATCCATGCGATGTTGAAGGTTTAGCTTCAAATCCAAGCGAAACACATGATTTAGCTTCAAATACTTGCGGAATAAGTGATCTAGCTTCAAAAACAGGCGAAACGAACGAGTTAGCTTCAAATCCATGGGAAACACATGATTCAGCTGCAAATCAATGCGATGTGGAAGGTTTAGCTTCAAATCCATGCAAAACACGTGATTTAGCTTCCAATTAATGCGAAGTAGAAGGCTTAGCTTCAAATCCTTGCGAAACAAATGGTTTAGCTTCAAATACTTGTGATATACGTTATTTAGATTTAAGTGCATGCGCAACGAACGAATTAGCTTCAAATCCATGCAAAACACACGATTTAGCTTCAAATCAAATACGAAATAGAAGGTTTAGCTTCAAATCCATGCCAAACACATGATTTAGCTTCAAATCCATGGGATGTAGAAGGCTTAGCTTCAAATCCATGCCAAACACATGATTTAGATTCAAATCTATGGGATGTAGAAGGTTTAGCTTCAAATCCATGCGAAACACATTATTTAGCTGCAAATCAGTGCGAAGTAGAAGGCTCAGGTTCTAATCCATGCGATTCAAATGGTTCATCTTCAAATACTTGTGAAAGACATGATTTAGCTTCAACTGCATGTGAAACAAAGAGTTAGCTTCAAATCCATGCGAAACACATGATTTAGCTTCAAATCAATGCGATGTGGAAGGTTTAGCTTCAAATCCATGCAAAACACGTGATTTAGCTTCCAATTAATGCGAAGTAGAAGGCTTAGCTTCAAATCCTTGCGAAACAAATGTTTAGCTTCAAATACTTGTGATATACGTTATTTAGATTTAAGTGCATGCGCAACGAACGAATTAGCTTCAAATCCATGCAAAACACACGATTTAGCTTCAAATCAATACGAAATAGAAGGTTTAGCTTCAAATCCATGCGAAACAAATAATTTAGCTTCAAACACTTGGGGTATAAGTGATATAGCTTCAAATGCAGACTAATCAAACCAGTTAGCTTCAAATCCATGCGAAACACATGATTTAGCTGATAATCAATGCGATGTAGAAGGTTTAGCTTCAAATCCATGCGAAACAAATGGTTTAGGTACAAATACTTGTGATATACATTATATAGCTATAACTGCATGCGAAACAAACGAGTTAGCTTCAAATCCATGCGAAACACGCGATTTATCTTCAAATCAAAGCGGTGTAGAAGGTTTAGCTTCAAATCCATGCGAAACACATTATTTAGCTGCAAATCAGTGCGAAGTAGAAGGCTCGGGTTCAAATCAATGCGATTCAAATGGATCATCTTCAAATACTTGGAAAGACATGATTTAGCTTCAACTGCATGCGAATCAAACGAGTTAGCTTCAAATCCATGCGAAACACGTGATTTAACTTCCAACTAATGCCAAGTAGAAGGCTTAGCTTCAAATCCAGGCGAAACATATGGTTTAGCTTCAAATACTTGTGATATACGTTATTTGGATTTTACTGCATGCGCAATGAACGAGTTAGCTTCAAATCCATGCGAAACACACGATTTATCTTCAAATCAATGCGGTGTAGAAGGTTTAGCTTCAAATCCAAGCGAAACACATGATTTAGTTTCAAATAGTTGCGGTATAAGGGATCTAGCTTCAAATACAGGCGAAACGAACGGGTTAACTTCAAATCCATGCGAAACACATGATTCAGCTGCAAATCAATGCGATGTAGAAGGTGTAGCTTCAAATCCATGCCAAACACATGATTTAGCTTCAAATCCATGAGATGTAGAAGGTTTAGCTTCAAATCCATGCAAAACACGTGATTTAACTTCCAATTAATGCGAAGTAGAAGGCTTAGCTTCAAATCCATGCGACACATATGATTTAGATTCAAATCCTTGCGATAAAAGTGATATAGCTTCAAAAGCAGAAGGAACAAACGAGGCATCTTCAATTCCATGCGAAACAAATGATTTAGCTTCAAATCAATGCGAAGTAGTAGCCTTAGCTTCAAATCCATGCGAAACACGTGATTTAGCTTCCAATTAATGGGGAAGTAGAAGGCTTAGCTTCAAATGCAAGCGAAACAAATGGTTTAGCTTCAAATACTTGTGATATACGTTATTTAGATTTAACTGCATGCGCAACGAACGAGTTAACTTCAAATCCATGCGAAACACACGATTTAGCTTCAAATCAAAACGAAGTAGAAGGTTAGCTTCAAATCCATGCGAAACAAATAATTTAGCTTGAAACACTTGGGGTATAAGTGATATGGCTTCAAATGCAGACTAATCAAACGAGTTAGCTTCAAATCCATGCGAAACACATGATTTAGTTGCAAATCAAATACGAAGTAGAAGGTTTGGCTTCAAATCCATGCGAAACAAATGATATAGCTTCAAACACTTGGGAATAAGTGATATAGCTTCAAATGCAGACTAATCAACGAGTTAGCTTCAAATCCATGCGAAACACATGATTTAGCTGCAAATCCATGCGATGTAGAAGGTTTAGCTACAAATCCATGCGAAATAAATGGTTTAGCTACAAATACTGGTGATATACATTATTTAGCTACAACTGCATGCGAAACAAACGAGTCAGCTTCAAATCCATGCGAAACACATGATTTAGCTGCAAATCCATGCGATGTTGAAGGTTTAGCTTCAATCAAGCGAAACACATGATTTAGCTTCAAATACTTGCGGTATAAGTGATCTTGCTTCATAAACAGGCGAAACGAACGAGTTAGCTTCAAATCCATGGGAAACACATGATTCAGCTGCAAATCAATGCGATGTAGAAGGTTTAGCTTCAAATCCATGCCAAACACATGATTTAGCTTCAAATCCATGGGATGTAGAAGGCTTAGCTTCAAATCCATGCCAAACACATGATTTAGATTCAAATCTATGGGATGTAGAAGGTTTAGCTTCAAATCCATGCGAAACACATTATTTAGCTGCAAATCAGTGCGAAGTAGAAGCTCAGGTTCTAATCCATGCGATTCAAATGGTTCATCTTCAAATACTTGTGAAAGACATGATTTAGCTTCAACTGCATGTGAAACAAAGGAGTTAGCTTCAAATCCATGCGAAACACATGATTTAGCTTCAAATCAATGCGATGTGGAAGGTTTAGCTTCAAATCCATGCAAAACACGTGATTTAGCTTTCAATTAATGCGAAGTAGAAGGCTTAGCTTCAAATCCTTGCGAAACAAATGGTTTAGCTTCAAATACTTGTGATATACGTTATTTAGATTTAAGTGCATGCGCAACGAACGAATTAGCTTCAAATCCATGCAAAACACACGATTTAGCTTCAAATCAATACGAAATAGAAGGTTTAGCTTCAAATCCATGCGAAACAAATAATTTAGCTTCAAACACTTGGGGTATAAGTGATATAGCTTCAAATGCAGACTAATCAAACCAGTTAGCTTCAAATCCATGCGAACACATGATTTAGCTGATAATCAATGCGATGTAGAAGGTTTAGCTTCAAATCCATGCGAAACAAATGGTTTAGGTACAAATACTTGTGATATACATTATATAGCTATAACTGCATGCGAAACAAACGAGTTAGCTTCAAATCCATGCGAAACACGCGATTTATCTTCAAATCAAAGCGGTGTAGAAGGTTTAGCTTCAAATCCATGCGAAACACATTATTTAGTTGCAAATCAATACGAAGTAGAAGGTTTGGCTTCAAATCCATGCGAAACAAATGATATAGCTTCAAACACTTGGGGAATAAGTGATATAGCTTCAAATGCAGACTAATCAACGAGTTAGCTTCAAATCCATGCGAAACACATGATTTAGCTGCAAATCCATGCGATGTAGAAGGTTTAGCTACAAATCCATGCGAAATAAATGGTTTAGCTACAAATACTGGTGATATACATTATTTAGCTACAACTGCATGCGAAACAAACGAGTCAGCTTCAAATCCATGCGAAACACATGATTTAGCTGCAAATCATGCGATGTTGAAGGTTTAGCTTCAAATCCAAGCGAAACACATGATTTAGCTTCAAATACTTGCGGTATAAGTGATCTAGCTTCAAAACAGGCGAAACGAACGAGTTAGCTTCAAATCCATGGGAAACACATGATTCAGCTGCAAATCAATGCGATGTAGAAGGTTTAGCTTCAAATCCATGCCAAACACATGATTTAGCTTCAAATCCATGGGATGTAGAAGGCTTAGCTTCAAATCCAGATGCCAAACACATGATTTAGATTCAAATCTATGGGATGTAGAAGGTTTAGCTTCAAATCCATGCGAAACACATTATTTAGCTGCAAATCAGTGCGAAGTAGAAGGCTCAGGTTCTAATCCATGCGATTCAAATGGTTCATCTTCAAATACTTGTGAAAGACATGATTTAGCTTCAACTGCATGTGAAACAAAGGAGTTAGCTTCAAATCCATGCGAAACACATGATTTAGCTTCAATCAATGCGATGTGGAAGGTTTAGCTTCAAATCCATGCAAAACACGTGATTTAGCTTTCAATTAATGCGAAGTAAGAAGGCTTAGCTTCAATCCTTGCGAAACAAATGGTTTAGCTTCAAATACTTGTGATATACGTTATTTAGATTTAAGTGCATGCGCAACGAACGAATTAGCTTCAAATCCATGCAAAACACACGATTTAGCTTCAAATCAATACGAAATAGAGGTTTAGCTTCAAATCCATGCGAAACAAATAATTTAGCTTCAAACACTTGGGGTATAAGTGATATAGCTTCAAATGCAGACTAATCAAACCAGTTAGCTTCAAATCCATGCGAAACACATGATTTAGCTGATAATCAATGCGATGTAGAAGGTTTAGCTTCAAATCCATGCGAAACAAATGGTTTAGGTACAAATACTTGTGATATACATTATATAGCTATAACTGCATGCGAAACAAACGAGTTAGCTTCAAATCCATGCGAACACGCGATTTATCTTCAAATCAAAGCGGTGTAGAAGGTTTAGCTTCAAATCCATGCGAAACACATTATTTAGCTGCAAATCAGTGCGAAGTAGAAGGCTCGGGTTCAAATCAATGCGATTCAAATGGATCATCTTCAAATACTTGTGAAAGACATGATTTAGCTTCAACTGCATGCGAATCAAACGAGTTAGCTTCAAATCCATGCGAAACACGTGATTTAACTTCCAACTAATGCCAAGTAGAAGGCTTAGCTTCAAATCCAGGCGAAACATATGGTTTAGCTTCAAATACTTGTGATATACGTTATTTGGATTTTACTGCATGCGCAATGAACGAGTTAGCTTCAAATCCATGCGAAACACACGATTTATCTTCAAATCAATGCGGTGTAGAAGGTTTAGCTTCAAATCCAAGCGAAACACATGATTTAGTTTCAAATAGTTGCGGTATAAGGGATCTAGCTTCAATACAGGCGAAACGAACGGGTTAACTTCAAATCCATGCGAAACACATGATTCAGCTGCAAATCAATGCGATGTAGAAGGTGTAGCTTCAAATCCATGCCAAACACATGATTTAGCTTCAAATCCATGAGATGTAGAAGGTTTAGCTTCAAATCCATGCGAAACACATTATTTAGCTGTAAATCAGTGCGAAGTATAAGGCTCGGGTTCAAATCAATGCGATTCAAATGGTTCATCTTCAAATACTTGTGAAAGACATGATTTAGCTTCAACTGCATGCGAAACAAACGAGTTAGCTTCAAACCCATGCGAAACACATGATTTACTTCAAATCAATGCGATGTAGAAGGTTTAGCTTCAAATCCATGCAAAACACGTGATTTAACTTCCAATTAATGCGAAGTAGAAGGCTTAGCTTCAAATCCATGCGAAACAAATGGTTTAGCTTCAAATACTTGCGATGTAAGTGATATAGTTTCAAAAGCAGAAGGAACAAACGAGGTACCTTCAATGCCATGCGAAACACACGATTTAGCTTCAAATCAATACGAAGTAGAAGGTTTAGCTTCAAATCCATGCGAAACATATGATTTAGATTCAAACACTTGAGGTATAAGTGATATAGCTTCAAATGCAGACTAATCAAACGTGTTAGCTTCAAATCCATGCCAAACACATGATTTAGCTGCAAATCAATGCGATGTAGAAGGTTTAGCTTCAAATCATGCGAAACAAATGGTTTAGCTACAAATACTTGTGATATACATTATATAGCTACAACTGCATGCGAAACAAACGAGTTAGCTTCAAATCATGCGAAACACATGATTTAGCTTCAAATCAATGCGATGTAGAAGGTATAGCTTCAAATCCATGCGATACACAAGATTTAGCTCTAAATCAATGCGATGTAGAAGTTTCAGCTTCAAATCCATGCGACACGTATGATTTAGCTTCAAATACTTGCGATATAAGTGATATAGCTTCAAAAGCAGAAGGAACAAACGAGGTAGCTTCAATTCCATGCGAAACAAATGATTTAGCTTCAAATCAATGCGAAGTAGTAGGCTTAGCTTCAAATCCATGCGAAACACGTGTTTAGCTTCCAACTAATGGGAAGTAGAAGACTTAGTTTCAAATGCAAGCGAAACACATGATTTAGCTTCAAATACTTGCGATATAAGTGATATAGCTTCAAAAGCAGAAGAACAAACGAGGTAGCTTCAATTCCATGCGAAACAAATGATTTAGCTTCAAATCAATGCGAAGTAGTAGGCTTAGCTTCAAATCCATGCGAGACACGTGTTTTAGCTTCCAATTAATGGAAGTAGAAGACTTAGCTTCAAATCCAAGCGAAATACATGATTTAGCTTCAAATACTTGCGATATAGGTGATATAGCTTCAAATACAGGCGAAACGAACGAGTTAGCTACAAATCCATGCGAAACACATGATTCAGCTGCAAATCAATGCGATGAAGATGGTTTAGCTTCAAATCCATGCCAAACACATGATTTAGATTCAAATCTATGGGATGTAGAAGGTTTAGCTTCAAATCCATGCGAAACACATTATTTAGCTGCAAATCAGTGCGAAGTAGAAAGCTCAGGTTCAAATCCATGCGATTCAAAAATACTTGTGGAAGACATGATTTAGCTTCAACTGCATGTGAAACAAAGGAGTTAGCTTCAAATCCATGCGAAACATATGATTTAGCTTCAAATCAATGCGATGTGGAAGGTTTAGCTTCAAATCCATGCAAAACACGTGACTTAGCTTCCAATTAATGCGAAGTAGAAGGCTTAGCTTCAAATCCTTGCGAAACAAATGGTTTAGCTTCAAATACTTGTGATATACGTTATTTAGATTTAAGTGCATGCGCAACGAACGAATTAGCTTCAAATCCATGCGAAACACACGATTTAGCTTCAAATCAATTCGAAATAGAAGGTTTAGCTTCAAATCCATGCGAAACAAATAATTTAGCTTCAAACACTTGGGGTATAAGTGATATAGCTTCAAATGCAGACTAATCAAACGAGTTAGCTTCAAATCCATGCGAAACACATGATTTAGCTGATAATCAATGCGATGTAGAAGGTTTAGCTTCAAATCCATGCGAAACAAATGGTTTAGGTACAAATACTTGTGATATACATTATTTAGCTATAACTGCATACGAAACACGCGATTTATCTTCAAATCAAAGCGGTGTAGAAGGTTTAGCTTCAAATCCATGCGAAACACATTATTTAGCTGCAAATCAGTGCGAAGTAGAAGACTCGGGTTCAAATCAATGCGATTCAAATGGATCATCTTCAAATACTTGTGAAAGACATGATTTAGCTTCAACTGCATGCGAATCAAACGAGTTAGCTACAAATCCATGCGAAACACGTGATTTAACTTCCAACTAATGCCAAGTAGAAGGCTTAGCTTCAAATGCAGGCGAAACATATGGTTTAGCTTCAAATACTTGTGATATACGTTATTTGGATTTTACTGCATGCGCAATGAACGAGTTAGCTTCAAATCCATGCGAAACACACGATTTATCTTCAAATCAATGCGGTGTAGAAGGTTTAGCTTCAAATCCAAACGAAACACATGATTTAGTTTCAAATAGTTGCGGTATAAGAGATCTAGCTACAAATACAGGCGAAACGAACGGGTTAACTTCAAATCCATGCGAAACACATGATTCAGCTGCAAATCAATGCGATGTAGAAGGTGTAGCTTCAAATCCATGCCAAACACATGATTTAGCTTCAAATCCATGAGATGTAGAAGGTTTAGCTTCAAATCCATGCGAAACACATTATTTAGCTGTAAATCAGTGCGAAGTGTAAGGCTCGGGTTCAAAGCAATGCGATTCAAATGGTTCATCTTCAAATACTTGTGAAAGACATGATTTAGCTTCAACTGCATGCGAAACAAACGAGTTAGCTTCAAACCCATGCGAAACACATGATTTACTTCAAATCAATGCGATGTAGAAGGTTTAGCTTCAAATCCATGCAAAACACGTGATTTAACTTCCAATTAATGCGAAGTAGAAGGCTTAGCTTCAAATCCATGCGAAACAAATGGTTTAGCTTCAAATACTTGCGATATAAGTGATATAGTTTCAAAAGCAGAAGGAACAAACGAGGTACCTTCAATGCCATGCGAAACACACGATTTAGCTTCAAATCAATACGAAGTAGAAGGTTTAGCTTCAAATCCATGCGAAACATATGATTTAGATTCAAACACTTGAGGTATAAGTGATATAGCTTCAAATGTAGACTAATCAAACGTGTTAGCTTCAAATCCATGCCAAACACATGATTTAGCTGCAAATCAATGCGATGTAGAAGGTTTAGCTTCAAATCCATGCGAAACAAATGGTTTATCTACAAATACTTGTGATATACATTATATAGCTACAACTGCATGCGAAACAAACGAGTTAGCTTCAAATCCATGCGAAACACATGATTTAGCTTCAAATCAATGCGATATAGATGGTTCAGCTTCAAATCCATGCGACACAAATGATTTAGCTTGAGATACTTGCGATATAAGTGATATAGCTTCAAATACAGGCGAAACAAACGAGTCAGCTTCAAATCCATGCGAAACACATGATTTAGCTTCAAACCAATGCGATGTAGAAAGTTTTATCTTCAAATCCATGCGATACACAAGATTCAGCTTCAAATCTATGTGATGTGGAAGGTTCAGCATCAAATCCATGCGACACATATGATTTAGATTCAAATCCTTGCGATAAAAGTGATATAGCTTCAAAAGCAGAAGGAACAAACGAGGCATCTTCAATTCCATGCGAAACAAATGATTTAGCTTCAAATCAATGCGAAGTAGTAGCCTTAGCTTCAAATCCATGCGAAACACGTGATTTAGCTTCCAATTAATGGGAAGTAGAAGGCTTAGCTTCAAATGCAAGCGAAACAAATGGTTTAGCTTCAAATACTTGTGATATACGTTATTTAGATTTAACTGCATGCGCAACGAACGAGTTAACTTCAAATCCATGCGAAACACACGATTTAGCTTCAAATCAAAACGAAGTAGAAGGTTTAGCTTCAAATCCATGCGAAACAAATAATTTAGCTTGAAACACTTGGGGTATAAGTGATATAGCTTCAAATGCAGACTAATCAAACGAGTTAGCTTCAAATCCATGCGAAACACATGATTTAGTTGCAAATCAATACGAAGTAGAAGGTTTGGCTTCAAATCCATGCGAAACAAATGATATAGCTTCAAACACTTGGGGAATAAGTGATATAGCTTCAAATGCAGACTAATCAAACGAGTTAGCTTCAAATCCATGCGAAACACATGATTTAGCTGCAAATCCATGCGATGTAGAAGGTTTAGCTACAAATCCATGCGAAACAAATGGTTTAGCTACAAATACTGGTGATATACATTATTTAGCTACAACTGCATGCGAAACAAACGAGTCAGCTTCAAATCCATGCGAAACACATGATTTAGCTGCAAATCCATGCGATGTTGAAGGTTTAGCTTCAAATCCAAGCGAAACACATGATTTAGCTTCAAATACTTGCGGTATAAGTGATCTAGCTTCAAAAACAGGCGAAACGAACGAGTTAGCTTCAAATCCATGGGAAACACATGATTCAGCTGCAAATCAATGCGATGTAGAAGGTTTAGCTTCAAACCCATGCCAAACACATGATTTAGCTTCAAATCCATGGGATGTAGAAGGCTTAGCTTCAAATCCATGCCAAACACATGATTTAGATTCAAATCTATGGGATGTAGAAGGTTTAGCTTCAAATCCATGCGAAACACATTATTTAGCTGCAAATCAGTGCGAAGTAGAAGGCTCAGGTTCTAATCCATGCGATTCAAATGGTTCATCTTCAAATACTTGTGAAAGACATGATTTAGCTTCAACTGCATGTGAAACAAAGGAGTTAGCTTCAAATCCATGCGAAACACATGATTTAGCTTCAAATCAATGCGATGTGGAAGGTTTAGCTTCAAATCCATGCAAAACACGTGATTTAGCTTCCAATTAATGCGAAGTAGAAGGCTTAGCTTCAAATCCTTGCGAAACAAATGGTTTAGCTTCAAATACTTGTGATATACGTTATTTAGATTTAAGTGCATGCGCAACGAACGAATTAGCTTCAAATCCATGCAAAACACACGATTTAGCTTCAAATCAATACGAAATAGAAGGTTTAGCTTCAAATCCATGCGAAACAAATAATTTAGCTTCAAACACTTGGGGTATAAGTGATATAGCTTCAAATGCAGACTAATCAAACCAGTTAGCTTCAAATCCATGCGAAACACATGATTTAGCTGATAATCAATGCGATGTAGAAGGTTTAGCTTCAAATCCATGCGAAACAAATGGTTTAGGTACAAATACTTGTGATATACATTATATAGCTATAACTGCATGCGAAACAAACGAGTTAGCTTCAAATCCATGCGAAACACGCGATTTATCTTCAAATCAAAGCGGTGTAGAAGGTTTAGCTTCAAATCCATGCGAAACACATTATTTAGCTGCAAATCAGTGCGAAGTAGAAGGCTCGGGTTCAAATCAATGCGATTCAAATGGATCATCTTCAAATACTTGTGAAAGACATGATTTAGCTTCAACTGCATGCGAATCAAACGAGTTAGCTTCAAATCCATGCGAAACACGTGATTTAACTTCCAACTAATGCCAAGTAGAAGGCTTAGCTTCAAATCCAGGCGAAACATATGGTTTAGCTTCAAATACTTGTGATATACGTTATTTGGATTTTACTGCATGCGCAATGAACGAGTTAGCTTCAAATCCATGCGAAACACACGATTTATCTTCAAATCAATGCGGTGTAGAAGGTTTAGCTTCAAATCCAAGCGAAACACATGATTTAGTTTCAAATAGTTGCGGTATAAGGGATCTAGCTTCAAATACAGGCGAAACGAACGGGTTAACTTCAAATCCATGCGAAACACATGATTCAGCTGCAAATCAATGCGATGTAGAAGGTGTAGCTTCAAATCCATGCCAAACACATGATTTAGCTTCAAATCCATGAGATGTAGAAGGTTTAGCTTCAAATCCATGCGAAACACATTATTTAGCTGTAAATCAGTGCGAAGTATAAGGCTCGGGTTCAAATCAATGCGATTCAAATGGTTCATCTTCAAATACTTGTGAAAGACATGATTTAGCTTCAACTGCATGCGAAACAAACGAGTTAGCTTCAAACCCATGCGAAACACATGATTTACTTCAAATCAATGCGATGTAGAAGGTTTAGCTTCAAATCCATGCAAAACACGTGATTTAACTTCCAATTAATGCGAAGTAGAAGGCTTAGCTTCAAATCCATGCGAAACAAATGGTTTAGCTTCAAATACTTGCGATATAAGTGATATAGTTTCAAAAGCAGAAGGAACAAACGAGGTACCTTCAATGCCATGCGAAACACACGATTTAGCTTCAAATCAATACGAAGTAGAAGGTTTAGCTTCAAATCCATGCGAAACATATGATTTAGATTCAAACACTTGAGGTATAAGTGATATAGCTTCAAATGCAGACTAATCAAACGTGTTAGCTTCAAATCCATGCCAAACACATGATTTAGCTGCAAATCAATGCGATGTAGAAGGTTTAGCTTCAAATCCATGCGAAACAAATGGTTTAGCTACAAATACTTGTGATATACATTATATAGCTTCAACTGCATGCGAAACAAACGAGTTAGCTTCAAACCCATGCGAAACACATGATTTACTTCAAATCAATGCGATGTAGAAGGTTTAGCTTCAAATCCATGCAAAACACGTGATTTAACTTCCAATTAATGCGAAGTAGAAGGCTTAGCTTCAAATCCATGCGAAACAAATGGTTTAGCTTCAAATACTTGCGATATAAGTGATATAGTTTCAAAAGCAGAAGGAACAAACGAGGTACCTTCAATGCCATGCGAAACACACGATTTAGCTTCAAATCAATACGAAGTAGAAGGTTTAGCTTCAAATCCATGCGAAACATATGATTTAGATTCAAACACTTGAGGTATAAGTGATATAGCTTCAAATGCAGACTAATCAAACGTGTTAGCTTCAAATCCATGCCAAACACATGATTTAGCTGCAAATCAATGCGATGTAGAAGGTTTAGCTTCAAATCCATGCGAAACAAATGGTTTAGCTACAAATACTTGTGATATACATTATATAGCTACAACTGCATGCGAAACAAACGAGTTAGCTTCAAATCCATGCGAAACACATGATTTAGCTTCAAATCAATGCGATGTAGAAGGTATAGCTTCAAATCCATGCGATACACAAGATTTAGCTCTAAATCAATGCGATGTAGAAGTTTCAGCTTCAAATCCATGCGACACGTATGATTTAGCTTCAAATACTTGCGATATAAGTGATATAGCTTCAAAAGCAGAAGGAACAAACGAGGTAGCTTCAATTCCATGCGAAACAAATGATTTAGCTTCAAATCAATGCGAAGTAGTAGGCTTAGCTTCAAATCCATGCGAAACACGTGTTTTAGCTTCCAACTAATGGGAAGTAGAAGACTTAGTTTCAAATGCAAGCGAAACACATGATTTAGCTTCAAATACTTGCGATATAAGTGATATAGCTTCAAAAGCAGAAGGAACAAACGAGGTAGCTTCAATTCCATGCGAAACAAATGATTTAGCTTCAAATCAATGCGAAGTAGTAGGCTTAGCTTCAAATCCATGCGAGACACGTGTTTTAGCTTCCAATTAATGGGAAGTAGAAGACTTAGCTTCAAATCCAAGCGAAATACATGATTTAGCTTCAAATACTTGCGATATAGGTGACATAGCTTCAAATACAGGCGAAACGAACGAGTTAGCTACAAATCCATGCGAAACACATGATTCAGCTGCAAATCAATGCGATGAAGATGGTTTAGCTTCAAATCCATGCCAAACACATGATTTAGATTCAAATCTATGGGATGTAGAAGGTTTAGCTTCAAATCCATGCGAAACACATTATTTAGCTGCAAATCAGTGCGAAGTAGAAAGCTCAGGTTCAAATCCATGCGATTCAAATGGTTCATCTTCAAATACTTGTGGAAGACATGATTTAGCTTCAACTGCATGTGAAACAAAGGAGTTAGCTTCAAATCCATGCGAAACACATGATTTAGCTTCAAATCAATGCGATGTGGAAGGTTTAGCTTCAAATCCATGCAAAACACGTGATTTAGCTTCCAATTAATGCGAAGTAGAAGGCTTAGCTTCAAATCCTTGCGAAACAAATGGTTTAGCTTCAAATACTTGTGATATACGTTATTTAGATTTAAGTGCATGCGCAACGAACGAATTAGCTTCAAATCCATGCGAAACACACGATTTAGCTTCAAATCAATTCGAAATAGAAGGTTTAGCTTCAAATCCATGCGAAACAAATAATTTAGCTTCAAACACTTGGGGTATAAGTGATATAGCTTCAAATGCAGACTAATCAAACGAGTTAGCTTCAAATCCATGCGAAACACATGATTTAGCTGATAATCAATGCGATGTAGAAGGTTTAGCTTCAAATCCATGCGAAACAAATGGTTTAGGTACAAATACTTGTGATATACATTATTTAGCTATAACTGCATACGAAACACGCGATTTATCTTCAAATCAAAGCGGTGTAGAAGGTTTAGCTTCAAATCCATGCGAAACACATTATTTAGCTGCAAATCAGTGCGAAGTAGAAGACTCGGGTTCAAATCAATGCGATTCAAATGGATCATCTTCAAATACTTGTGAAAGACATGATTTAGCTTCAACTGCATGCGAATCAAACGAGTTAGCTACAAATCCATGCGAAACACGTGATTTAACTTCCAACTAATGCCAAGTAGAAGGCTTAGCTTCAAATGCAGGCGAAACATATGGTTTAGCTTCAAATACTTGTGATATACGTTATTTGGATTTTACTGCATGCGCAATGAACGAGTTAGCTTCAAATCCATGCGAAACACACGATTTATCTTCAAATCAATGCGGTGTAGAAGGTTTAGCTTCAAATCCAAACGAAACACATGATTTAGTTTCAAATAGTTGCGGTATAAGAGATCTAGCTACAAATACAGGCGAAACGAACGGGTTAACTTCAAATCCATGCGAAACACATGATTCAGCTGCAAATCAATGCGATGTAGAAGGTGTAGCTTCAAATCCATGCCAAACACATGATTTAGCTTCAAATCCATGAGATGTAGAAGGTTTAGCTTCAAATCCATGCGAAACACATTATTTAGCTGTAAATCAGTGCGAAGTATAAGGCTCGGGTTCAAAGCAATGCGATTCAAATGGTTCATCTTCAAATACTTGTGAAAGACATGATTTAGCTTCAACTGTATGCGAAACAAACGAGTTAGCTTCAAACCCATGCGAAACACATGATTTACTTCAAATCAATGCGATGTAGAAGGTTTAGCTTTAAATCCATGCAAAACACGTGATTTAACTTCCAATTAATGCGAAGTAGAAGGCTTAGCTTCAAATCCATGCGAAACAAATGGTTTAGCTTCAAATACTTGCGATATAAGTGATATAGTTTCAAAAGCAGAAGGAACAAACGACGTACCTTCAATGCCATGCGAAACACACGATTTAGTTTCAAATCAATACGAAGTAGAAGGTTTAGCTTCAAATCCATGCGAAACATGTGATTTAGATTCAAACACTTGAGGTATAAGTGATATAGCTTCAAATGCAGACTAATCAAACGTGTTAGCTTCAAATCCATGCCAAACACATGATTTAGCTGCAAATCAATGCGATGTAGAAGGTTTAGCTTCAAATCCATGCGAAACAAATGGTTTATCTACAAATACTTGTGATATACATTATATAGCTACAACTGCATGCGAAACAAACGAGTTAGCTTCAAATCCATGCGAAACACATGATTTAGCTTCAAATCAATGCGATATAGATGGTTCAGCTTCAAATCCATGCGACACAAATGATTTAGCTTGAGATACTTGCGATATAAGTGATATAGCTTCAAATACAGGCGAAACAAACGAGTCAGCTTCAAATCCATGCGAAACACATGATTTAGCTTCAAACCAATGCGATGTAGAAAGTTTTATCTTCAAATCCATGCGATACACAAGATTCAGCTTCAAATCTATGTGATGTGGAAGGTTCAGCATCAAATCCATGCGACACATATGATTTAGATTCAAATCCTTGCGATAAAAGTGATATAGCTTCAAAAGCAGAAGGAACAAACGAGGCATCTTCAATTCCATGCGAAACAAATGATTTAGCTTCAAATCAATGCGAAGTAGTAGCCTTAGCTTCAAATCCATGCGAAACACGTGATTTAGCTTCCAATTAATGGGAAGTAGAAGGCTTAGCTTCAAATGCAAGCGAAACAAATGGTTTAGCTTCAAATACTTGTGATATACGTTATTTAGATTTAACTGCATGCGCAACGAACGAGTTAACTTCAAATCCATGCGAAACACACGATTTAGCTTCAAATCAAAACGAAGTAGAAGGTTTAGCTTCAAATCCATGCGAAACAAATAATTTAGCTTCAAACACTTGGGGTATAAGTGATATAGCTTCAAATGCAGACTAATCAAACGAGTTAGCTTCAAATCCATGCGAAACACATGATTTAGTTGCAAATCAATACGAAGTAGAAGGTTTGGCTTCAAATCCATGCGAAACAAATGATATAGCTTCAAACACTTGGGGAATAAGTGATATAGCTTCAAATGCAGACTAATCAAACGAGTTAGCTTCAAATCCATGCGAAACACATGATTTAGCTGCAAATCCATGCGATGTAGAAGGTTTAGCTACAAATCCATGCGAAACAAATGGTTTAGCTACAAATACTGGTGATATACATTATTTAGCTACAACTGCATGCGAAACAAACGAGTCAGCTTCAAATCCATGCGAAACACATGATTTAGCTGCAAATCCATGCGATGTTGAAGGTTTAGCTACAAATCCATGCGAAACAAATGGTTTAGCTACAAATACTGGTGATATACATTATTTAGCTACAACTGCATGCGAAACAAACGAGTCAGCTTCTAATCCATGCGAAACACATGATTTAGCTTCAAATAAATGCGATGTAGAAAGTTTTATCTTCAAATCCATGCGATACACAAGATTTAGCTTCATATCAATGCGATGTAGGAGGTTCAGCTTCAAATCCATGCGACACATATGATTTAGCTTCAAATACTTGCGATATAAGTGATATAACTTCAAAAGCAGAAGGAACAAACGAGGTAGTTTCAATACCATGCGAAACAAGTGATTTAGCTACAAATCAATGCGAAGTAGAAGGCTTAGCTTCAAATCCATGCGAAACAAATGGTTTAGCTACAAATACTTGTGATATACATTATTTACCTACAACTGCATGTGAAACAGACGAGATAGCTTCAAATCCATGCAAAACACATGATTAAGCTTCAAATCGAAGCTATGTAGAAAGTTTAGCTACAAATCCATGCGACACAGATGATTCAGCTGCAGATACTTGCGATATAAGTAATATAGCTTCAAATGAAGACGAAACACATGATTTGGCTTCAAATCGAAGCGAAACACATGATTTAGCTTCAAATCAATGCGATGTAGAAGGTTTAGCATCAAATCCATGCGATACACAAGATTTAGCTTCAAATCAATGCGATTTAGAAGGTTTAACTTCAAATCCATGCGAAACACACGATTTAGCTTCAAATCAATACGAAGTAGGAGGTTTAGCTTCAAATCCATGCGAAACAAATGATTTAGCTTCAAACGCGTGGGATATAAGTGATATAGCTTCAAATGCAGACTAATCAAACGAGTTAGCTTCAAATCCATGCGAAATACATGATTTAGCTGAAAACCAATGCGATATAGAAGGTTTAGCTTCAAATCCATGCGAGACATATGTTTTAGCTTCAAACACTTGAGGTATAAGTGATATAGCTTCAAATGCAGACTAGTCAAACGTGTTAGCTTCAAATCCATGCCAAAAACATGATTTATCTGCAAATCAATGCGATGTAGAAGGTTTAGCTTCAAATCCATGCCAAACACATGATTCAGCTGCAAATCAATGCGATGTAGAAGGTTTAGCTTCAAATCCATGCGAAACAAATGATTGAGCTTCAAACACTTGGGATATAGGTGATATAGCTTCAACTGCATGCGAAACAAATGAGTTACCTTCAAATCAAAGCGAAAAACATAATTTAGCTTCAAATCAATGAGAAGTAGAAGGCTTAGCTTCAAATCCAAGCGACACTAATTATTTAGCTTCAAATACTTGCGATATAAGTGACATAGCTTCAAATGAAGACGAAACAAACGTGTTAGCTTCAAATCCAAGCGAAACACATTATTTAGCTGCAAATCAGTGCGAAGTAGAAGGCTCGGGTTCAAATCAATGCGATTCAAATGGTTCATCTTCAAATACTTGTGAAAGACATGATTTAGCTTCAACTGCATGCGAAACAAACGAGTGAGCTTCAAAACCTTGCGAAACACATGATTTAGCTTCAAATCAATGCGATGTAGAATGTTTAGCTTCAAATCCATGCAAAACACGTGATTTAACTTCCAATTAATGCTAAGTAGAAGGCTTAGCTTCAAATCCTTGCGAAACAAATGGTTTAGCTTCAAATACTTGTGATATACGTTACTTAGATTTAACTGCATGCACAACGAACGAATTAGCTTCAAATCCATGCGAAACACACGATTTAGCTTCAAATCAATAGGAAATAGAAGGTTTAGCTTCAAATCCATGCGAAACAAATAATTTAGTTTCAAACACTTGGGGTATAAGTGATATAGCTTCAAATGCAGACTAATCAAACGAGTTAGCTTCAAATCCATGCGAAACACATGATTCAGCTGCAAACCAATGCGATGTAGAAGATTTAGCTTCAAATCCATGCCAAACACATGATTTAGCTTCAAATACTTATGATATAAGTTATTTAGATTTTACTGCATGCGCAACAAACGAGTTAGCTTCAGATCCATGCGATACACCAGATTTAGCTTCAAATCAATGCGATATAGATGGTTCAGCTTCAAATCCATGCGACACAAATGATTTAGCTTGAGATACTTGCGATATAAGTGATATAGCTTCAAATACAGGCGAAACAAACGAGTCAGCTTCAAATCCATGCGAAACACATGATTTAGCTTCAAACCAATGCGATGTAGAAAGTTTTATCTTCAAATCCATGCGATACACAAGATTCAGCTTCAAATCTATGTGATGTGGAAGGTTCAGCATCAAATCCATGCGACACATATGATTTAGATTCAAATACTTGCGATAAAAGTGATATAGCTTCAAAAGCAGAAGGAACAAACGAGGTATCTTCAATTCCATGCGAAACAAATGATTTAGCTTCAAATCAATGCGAAGTAGTAGCCTTAGCTTCAAATCCATGCGAAACACGTGATTTAGCTACCAATTAATGGGAAGTAGAAGGCTTAGCTTCAAATGCAAGCGAAACAAATGATTTAGCTTCAAACGCGTGGTGTATAAGTGATATAGCTTCAAATGCAGACTAATCAAACGAGTTAGCTTCAAATCCATGCGAAATACATGATTTAGCTGAAAATCAATGCGATATAGAAGGTTTAGCTTCAAATCCATGCGAAACAAATGGTTTAGGAACAAATACTTGTGATATACATTATTTAGCTACAACTGCATGCGAAACAAACGAGTTAGCTTCAAATCCATGCGAAACACATGATTTACCTTCAAATCAATGCGAAGTAGAAGTTTAGGTTCAAATCCACGCGAAAGAAATGGTTTAGCCTCAAATATTTGTGATAAACATGATTTAGCTTCAACTGCATGCGAAACAAACGAATTAGCTTCAAATCATTGCGATACACATGATTAAGCTTCAAATCAATTCGAAGTAGAAGGCTTAGCTTCAAATCCAAGCGACATTGATCATTTAGCTTCAAATACTTGCGGTATAAGTGATATAGCTTCAAATGAAGACGAATTAAACGAGTTAGCTTCACATTCGCGCGAAACACATGATTTAGCTTCATATCCAGGGAAACACATGATTTAGCTTCAGATACTTGCGATATAATTGATATTGCTTCAAATGCAGACGGAACAAACGAGTTAGCACCAAATCCAAGCGAAACACATGATTTAGCTTCAAATCGCTGCGATGTAGATGGTTTAGATTCAAATCCATGGGAAACAAATGATTTTGCTTCAGATGCTTGCGATATAAGTGATATAGCTTCAAATATTGACGAAACAAACGAGTTAGCTTCAACTCCATGCGAAATACATGATTTAGCTTCAAATCCATAAGATGTAGAAGGTTTAGCCTCAAATCAATGCGAAGTAGAAGGCTTAGCTTCAAATCCATGCGAAACGAAAGATTTAGTTTTAAATACTTGCGAATATGAGGGATACAGCTTCAAATTCATGCGAAACACAGGATTTAGCTGCAAATCAATGCGATGTAGAAGGTTTAGCTTCAAATCCATGGGAAACAAATGATTTAGCTTCAGATGCTTGCGATATAAGTGATATAGCTTCAAATGCTGACGAAACAAACGGGTTAGCTTCAACTCCATGCGAAACACATGATTTAGCTTCAAATCAATAAGATGTAGAAGGTATAGCTTCAAATTAATGCGATGTAGAAGGTTTAGATTCAAAGCCATGCGACATAAATGATTTAGCATCAGATACATGCGATATAAGTGATATAGTTTCAAATGCATGCGAAACAAACGAGTTAGCTTCAAATCCAAGCGAAACACATGATTTAGCTACAAATCAACTCGAAGTACAAGGCTTAGATTCAAATTCACGCGAAACAAATGATTTAGCTTCAAACACTTGCGATATAAGTGATAAGGCTTCAAATGCTGAGGAAACAAACGAGTTAGCTTCAAATCCATGCGATACACATGATTTAGCTTCAAATCAATGCGAAGTAGAAGGTTTAGCTTTAAATCCATGTGATATAGTTATAAAATAAAAGTGATATATATTCAAATGCCTGCGAAACAAACGAGTTAGCCTCAAATCCAAGCGAAACACATAATTTAGCTTCAAATCAATGCGATGTAGAAGGTTTAGCTTCAAAATCCATGCAAAACACATGATTTAGCTACAAATCAACTCGAAGTGCAAGGCTTAGATTCAAATCCATGCGAAACAAATGATTTAGCTTCAAAGACTTGGGATATAAGTGATATAGCTTCAAATGCAGACGAATCAAACGGGTTAGCATCGAAATCCATGCGATCCACGTGATTTAGCTTCAAATCAATGCGAAGTAGAAGGCTAAGCTTCAAGTTAATGGGAAAAAATGATTTAGCTTCAGATACTTGCGATATAAGTGATATAGCATCAAATGCAGGAGGAACGAACGAGAGAGCTTCAAATCCATGCGAAACACATGATTTTGCTGCAAATTTATGCGATGTAGAAGGTTTAGCTTCAAATCCATGGGAAACACATGATTTAGCTTCAAATCAATGCGAAGTAGAAGACTTGGCTTCAAATCCATCCGGAACAAATGGTTTTGCTTCAACTACTTGTAACATACATGATTTAGCTTCAACTGCATGCGAAACAAACGAGATAGCACCAAATCCATGCGAAACACATGATTTAGCTGCAAATCAATGCGATGTAGAAGGTTTGGCTTCAAATCCATGCGAAACAAATGATTTAGCTTCAAACACTTGTGATATAAGTGATAAGGCTTCAAATGCTGAGGAAACAAACGAGTTAGCTTCAAATCCATGCGATACACATGATTTAGCTGCAAATCAGTGCGAAGTAGAAGGCTCGGGTTCAAATCAATGCTATTCAAATGGTTCATCTTCAAATACTTGAGAAAGACATGATATAGCTTCAACGGCATGCGAAACAAACGAGTTAGCTTCAAATCCATGCGAGACACATGATTTAGCTTCAAATCAATGCGATGTAGAAGTTTTAGCTTCAAATCCATGCAAAACACGTGATTTAACTTCCAATTAATGCCAAGTAGAAGGCGTAGCTTCAAATCCATGCGAAACAAATGGTTTAGCATCAAATACTTGTGATATACGTTATTTAGATTTAACTGCATGCTCAACGAACGAGTTAGCTTCAAATCAATGCAAAACACATGATTAAGCTTATAATCAATGCGATGTAGAAGGTTTAGCTTCAAATCCATGTGATACATAAGATTTAGCTTCAAATAATTGCGATATAAGTGATCTATCTTCAAATACAGGCGAAACGAACGAGTTAGCTTCAAATCCATGCCAGACACATGATTTAGCTTCAAATCGATGGGATGTAGAAGGTTTAGCTTCAAATCCATGCGAAACACATTATTTAGCTGCAAATCAGTGCGAAGTAGAAGGCTTGGGTTCAAATCAATGCGATTCAAATGGTTCATCTTCAAATAATTGTGAAAGACAAGATTTAGCTTCAACTGCATGCGAAATAAACGAGTTAGCTTCAAATCCATGCGAAACACATGATTTAGCTTCACATCAATGCGATGTAGAAGGTTTGGCTTCAAATCCATGCAAAACACGTGATTTAGCTTCCAATTAATGCGAAGTAGAAGGCTTAGCTTCAAATCCATGCGAAACAAACGGTTTAGCTTCAAATACTTGCGATATAAGTGATGTAGATTCAACTGCAGGCGAAACGAACGAGGTAGCTTCAAATCCATGCGAAACACATGATTTAGCTTCACATCAATGCGATGTAGAAGGTTTAGATTCAAATCCATGCGATACACAAGATTTAGCTTCAAATCAATGCGATGTAGAAGGTTTAGCTTCATATCCATGCAAAACACGTGATTTAACTTCCAATTAATGCCAAGTAGAAGGCGTAGCTTCAAATCCATGCGAAACAAATGGTTTAGCTTCAAATACTTGTGATATACGTTATTTAGATTTAACTGCATGCGCAACGAACGAGTTAGCTTCAAATCCATGCGATACACATGATTTAGCTTCAAATCAATGCGATGTAGAAGGCTTAGCTTCAAATCCATGTGATACACAAGATTTAGCTTCAAATCAATACGATGAAGTTGGTTCAGCTTCAAATCAGCGACACATATAATTTAGCTTCAAATACTTGCGAGAGAAGTGATATAGCTTCAAAAGCAGGAGGAACAAAC
This sequence comes from Megalopta genalis, assembly GCF_051020955.1. Classification (NCBI taxonomy): domain Eukaryota; kingdom Metazoa; phylum Arthropoda; class Insecta; order Hymenoptera; family Halictidae; genus Megalopta; species Megalopta genalis. Next base: position 26,600 of record NW_027477819.1, on the reverse strand, counting down.
GAGGTAGCTTCAATTCCATGCGAAACGAATGATTTATCTTCAAATCAATGCGAAGTAGAAGGCTTAGCTGCAAATCCATGCGAAACAAATGGTTTAGCCACAAATACTTGTGATATACATTATTTAGCTACAACTCCATGCGAAACAAACGAGTTAGCTTCAAATCCATGCGAAACACACGATTTAGCTTCAAATCAATGCGATGTAGTAGGTTTAGCTTCAAATCCATACGACACATATGATTTAGCTTCAAATACTTGCGATATAAGTGATATAGCTTCATAAGCTGGAGGAACAAACGAGGTAGCTGGAATTCCATGCGAAACAAATGATTTAGCTTCAAATCAATGCGAAGTAGTAGGCTTAGCTTCAAAATCCATGCCAAACACATGGTTTAGCTTCAAATCCATGGGATGTAGAAGGTTTAGCTTCAAATCCATGCGAAACACAGTATTTAGCTGCAAATCAGTGCGAAGAAGAAGGCTCGGGTTGAAATCAATGCTATTCAAATGGTTCTTCTTCAAATACTTGAGAAAGACATGATTTAGCGTCAACGGCATGCGAAACAAACGAGTTAGCTTCAAATCCGTGCGAAACACATGATTTAGCTTCAAATCAATGCGATGTAGAAGTTTTAGCTTCAAATCCATGCAAAACAGGTGATTTAACTGCCAATTAATGCCAAGTAGAAGGCGTAGCTTGAAATCCGTGCGAAACAAATGGTTTAGCTTCAAATACTTGTGATATACGTTATTTAGATTTAACTGCATGCTCAACGAACGAGTTAGCTTCAAATCAATGCAAAACACATGATTAAGCTTATAATCAATGCGATGTAGAAGGTTTAGCTTCAAATCCATGCGATACATAAGATTTAGCTTCAAATAATTGAGATATAAGTGATCTATCTTCAAATACAGGCGAAACGAACGAGTTAGCTTCAAATCCATGCCAGACACATGATTTAGCTTCAAATCCATGGGATGTAGAAGGTTTAGCTTCAAATCCATGCGAAACACATTATTTAGCTGCAAATCATTGCGAAGTAGAAGTTTAGGTTCAAATCCACGCGAAAGAAATGGTTTAGCCTCAAATATTTGTGATAAACATGATTTAGCTACAACTGCATGCGAAACAAACGAGTCAGCTTCAAATCCATGCGAAACACAAGATTTAGCTTCATATCAATGCGATGTAGAAGGTTCAGCTTCAAATCCATGCGACACATATGATTTAGCTTCAAATACTTGCGATATAAGTGATATAGCTTCAAAAGCAGAAGGAACAAACGACGTAGTTTCAATACCATGCGAAACACATGATTTAGCTTCAAATCAATGCGAAGTAGAATGCTTAGCTTCAAATCCATGCGAAACAAATGATTTAGTTTCAGATACTTGTGATATAAGTGATAGCTTCAAATGCAGGCGAATCGAATGAGTTAACATAAAATTCATGCGAAACACAGGATTTAGCTGCAAATCAATGCGATGTAGAAGGTTTAGCTTCAAATGCTGACGAAACAAGCGGGTTTGCTTCAACTCCATGCGAAACACATGATGTAGCTTCAAATCAATAAGATGTAGAAGGTATAGCTTCAAATTAATGCGATGTAGAAGGTTTAGATTCAAAGCCATGCGACATAAATGATTTAGCATCAGATACATGCGATATAAGTGATATAGTTTCAAATGCATGCGAAACAAACGAGTTAGCTTCAAATCCATGCGAAACACATTATTTATCTTCAAATCAGTGCGAAGTAGAAGGCTTGGGTTCAAATCAATGCGATTCAAATGGTTCATCCTCAAATAATTGTGAAAGACATGATTTAGCTTCAACTGCATGCGAAATAAACGAGTTAGCTTCAAATCCATACGACACATATGATTTAGCCTCAAATACTTGCGATATAAGTGATATAGCTTCAAAAGCTGGAGGAACAAACGAGGTAGCTTGAATTCCATGCGAAACAAATGATTTAGCTTCAAATCAATGCGATGTAGTAGGCTTAGCTTCAAATCCATGCCAAACACATGATTTAGCTTCAAATCCATGGGATGTAGAAGGTTTAGCTTCAAATCCATGCGAAACACATTATTTAGCTGCAAATCAGTGCGAAGAAGAAGGCTCGGGTTGAAATCAATGCTATTCAAATGGTTCTTCTTCAAATACTTGAGAAAGACATGATTTAGCTTCAACGGCATGCGAAACAAACGAGTTAGCTTCAAATCCGTGCGAAACACATGATTTAGCTTCAAATCAATGCGATGTAGAAGTTTTAGCTTCATATCCATGCAAAACACGTGATTTAACTTCCAATTAATGCCAAGTAGAAGGCGTAGCTTCAAATCCGTGCGAAACAAATGGTTTAGCTTCAAATACTTGTGATATACGTTATTTAGATTTAACTGCATGCTCAACGAACGAGTTAGCTTCAAATCAATGCAAAACACATTATTAAGCTTATAATCAATGCGATGTAGAAGGTTTAGCTTCAACTCCATGCGATACATAAGATTTAGCTTCAAATAATTGCGATATAAGTGATCTATCTTCAAATACAGGCGAAACGAACGAGTTAGCTTCAAATCCATGCCAGACACATGATTTAGCTTCAAATCCATGGGATGTAGAAGGTTTAGCTTCAAATCCATGCGAAACACATTATTTAGCTGCAAATCAGTGCGAAGTAGAAGGCTTGGGTTCAAATCAATGCGATTCAAATGGTTCATCTTCAAATACTTGTGAAAGACATGATTTAGCTTCAACTGCATGCGAAATAAACGAGTTAGCTTCAAATCCATACGACACATATGATTTAGCCTCAAATACTTGCGATATAAGTGATATAGCTTCAAAAGCTGGAGGAACAAACGAGGTAGCTTGAATTCCATGCGAAACAAATGATTTAGCTTCAAATCAATGCGATGTAGTAGGCTTAGCTTCAAATCCATGCCAAACACATGATTTAGCTTCAAATCCATGGGATGTAGAAGGTTTAGCTTCAAATCCATGCGAAACACATTATTTAGCTGCAAATCAGTGCGAAGAAGAAGGCTCGGGTTGAAATCAATGCTATTCAAATGGTTCTTCTTCAAATACTTGAGAAAGACATGATTTAGCTTCAACGGCATGCGAAACAAACGAGTTAGCTTCAAATCCGTGCGAAACACATGATTTAGCTTCAAATCAATGCGATGTAGAAGTTTTAGCTTCATATCCATGCAAAACACGTGATTTAACTTCCAATTAATGCCAAGTAGAAGGCGTAGCTTCAAATCCGTGCGAAACAAATGGTTTAGCTTCAAATACTTGTGATATACGTTATTTAGATTTAACTGCATGCTCAACGAACGAGTTAGCTTCAAATCAATGCAAAACACATTATTAAGCTTATAATCAATGCGATGTAGAAGGTTTAGCTTCAACTCCATGCGATACATAAGATTTAGCTTCAAATAATTGCGATATAAGTGATCTATCTTCAAATACAGGCGAAACGAACGAGTTAGCTTCAAATCCATGCCAGACACATGATTTAGCTTCAAATCCATGGGATGTAGAAGGTTTAGCTTCAAATCCATGCGAAACACATTATTTAGCTGCAAATCAGTGCGAAGTAGAAGGCTTGGGTTCAAATCAATGCGATTCAAATGGTTCATCTTCAAATACTTGTGAAAGACATGATTTAGCTTCAACTGCATGCGAAATAAACGAGTTAGCTTCAAATCCATGCGAAACACATGATTTAGCTTCTCATCAATGCGATGTAGAAGGTTTGGCTTCAAATCCATGCGAAACAAATGATATAGCTTCAAACACTTGGGGAATAAGTGATATAGCTTCAAATGCAGACTAAACAAACGAGTTAGCTTCAAATCCATGCGAAACACATGATTTAGCTGCAAATCCATGCGATGTAGAAGGTTTAGCTACAAATCCATGCGAAACAAATGGTTTAGCTACAAATACTGGTGATATACATTATTTAGCTACAACTGCATGCGAAACAAACGAGTCAGCTTCAAATCCATGCGAAACACATGATTTAGCTTCAAATAAATGCGATGTAGAAGGTTTGGCTTCAAAATCCATGCGAAACACATGATTTAGCTACAAATCAACTCGAAGTACAAGGCTTAGATTCAAATTCACGCGAAACAAATGATTTAGCTTCAAACACTTGCGATATAAGTGATAAGGCTTCAAATGCTGAGGAAACAAACGAGTTAGCTTCAAATCCATGCGATACACATGATTTAGCTTCAAATCAATGCGAAGTAGAAGGTTTAGCTTTAAATCCATGTGATATAGTTATAAAATAAAAGTGATATATATTCAAATGCCTGCGAAACAAACGAGTTAGCCTCAAATCCAAGCGAAACACATAATTTAGCTTCAAATCAATGCGATGTAGAAGGTTTAGCTTCAAAATCCTTGCAAAACACATGATTTAGCTACAAATCAACTCGAAGTACAAGGCTTAGATTCAAATCCATGCGAAACAAATGATTTAGCTTCAAACACTTGGGGTATAAGTGATATAGCTTCAAATGCAGACTAATCAAACGAGTTAGCTTCAAATCCATGCGAAACACATGATTTAGTTGCAAATTAATACGAAGTAGAAGGTTTAGCTTCAAATCCATGCGAAACAAATAATTTAGCTTCAAACACTTGGGGTATAAGTGATATAGCTTCAAATGCAGACTAATCAAACGAGTTAGCTTCAAATCCATGCGAAACACATGATTTAGCTGATAATCAATGGGATGTAGAAGGCTTAGCTTCAAATCCATGCGAAACACACGATTTAGCTTCAAATCAATACGAAGTAGGAGGTTTAGCTTCAAATCCATGCGAAAAAAATGATTTAGCTTCAAACGCGTGGGGTATAAGTGATATAGCTTCAAATGCAGACTAATCAAACGAGTTAGCTTCAAATTCATGCGAAATACATGATTTAGCTTCAAATCAGTGCGAAGTAGAATGCTCAGCTTCAAATAAATGCGAAGCTAATGGCTCGGCTTCAAATTTTTGTGAAGTACATGATTTAGCTTCAACTGCATGTGAAACAAACGTGTTAGCTTCAAATCCAAGCGAAACAGATGATTTAGCTTCAAATCAATGCGAAGTAGAAGGCTTAGCTTCAAATCCATTCGGAACAAATGGTTTAGCTTCAAATACTTGCGATATAAGTGTTATAGATTCAACTGCATGCGAAACAAACGAGATAACTTCAAATCCATGCAAAACACATGATTAAGCTTCAAATCGAAGCTGTGTAGAAAGTTTAGCTACAAATCCATGCGACACAGATGATTTAGCTTCAGATACTTGCGATGTAAGTAATATAGCTTCAAATGCAGACGAAACACATGATTTGGCTTCAAATCGAAGCGAAACACATGATTTAGCTTCAAATCAATGCGATGTAGAAGGTTTAGCTTGAAATCCATGCGATACACAAGATTTAGCTTCAAATCAATGCGATTTAGAAGGTTTAACTTCAAATCCATGCGAAACACGTGTTTTAGCTTCCAATTAATGGGAAGTAGAAGACTTAGCTTCAAATCCATGCGAAACAAATGGTTTAGCTTCAAATACTTGCGATATAAGTGATATAGCTTCAAATGCAGACTAATCACATGATTTGGCTTCAAATCGAAGCTAAACACATGATTTAGCTTCAAATCAATGCGAAGTAGAAGGCTTAGCTTCAAATCCATGCGAAACAAATGGTTTAGCTACAAATACTTGTGATATACATTGTTCAGCTACAACTGCATGCGAAACAAACGAGTTAGCTTCAAATCTATGCGAAACACACGGTTTAGCTTCAAATCAATGCGATGTAGACGGTTTAGCTTCAAATCCAAGCGAAACACATGATTTAGCTTCAAGTACTTGCCATATAAGTGATCTAGCTTCAAATACAGGCGAAACGAACGAGTTAGCTTCAAATCCATGCAAAACACATGATTCAGCTGCAAATCAATGCGATGTAGAAGGTTTAGCTTCAAATCCATGCCAAACACATGATTTAGCTTCAAATACTTATGATATAAGTTATTTAGATTTTACTGCATGCGCAACAAACGAGTTAGCTTCAAATCCATGCGATACACAAGATTTAGCTTCAAATCAATGCGATACAGATGGTTCAGCTTCAAATCCATGCGACACATATGATTTAGCTTCAAATACTTGCGATATAAGTGATATAGCTTCAAAAGCTGGAGGAACAAACGAGGTAGCGTCAATTCCATGCGAAACAAATAATTTAGCTTCAAACACTTGGGGTATAAGTGATATAGCTTCAAATGCAGACTAATCAAACGAGTTAGCTTCAAATCCATGCGAAACACATGATTTAGCTGATAATGAATGGGATGTAGAAGGCTTAGCTTCAAATCCATGCGAAACAAATCGTTTAGATTCAAATACTTGTGATATACATGATTTAGCTCCAGCTGCATTCGAAACAGACGAGTTAGCTTCTAATCCACGCGAAATACATTATTTAGCTTCAAAACAGTGCGAATTAGAAGGCTTAGCTTCAAATCCATGCGAAACACATGATTCAGCTGCAAATCAATGCGATGTAGATGGTTCAGCTTCAAATCCATGCGACACATATGATTAAGCTTCAAATACTTGTGATATAAGTGATATAGCTTCAAAAGCTAGAGGAACAAACGAGGTAGCTTCAATTCCTTGCGAAACAAATGATTTAGATTCAAATCAATGCGGTGTAGAAGGTTTAGCTTCAAATCCAAGCGAAACACATGATTTAGCTTCAAATACTTGTGGTATAAGTGATCTAGCTTCAAATACTGGCGAAACGAACGAGATAGCTTCAAATCCATGCGAAACACATGATTCAGCTGCAAATCAATGCGATGTAGAAGGTTTAGCTTCAAATCCATGCCAAACACAAGATTTAGCTTCAAATCCATGGGATGTAGAAGGTTTAGCTTCAAATCCATGCGAAACACATTATTTAGCTGCAAATCAGTACGAAGTAGAAGCCTCGGGTTCAATTAATGCGATTCAAATGGTTCATCTTCAAATACTTGTGAAAGACATGATTTAGCTTCAACTGCATGCGAAACAAACGAGTTAGCTTCAAATCAATGCGGTGTAGAATGTTTAGCTTCAAATCCAAGCGAAACACATGATTTAGTTTCAAATAGTTGCGGTATAAGAGATCTAGCTTCAAATACAGGCGAAACGAACGGGTTAGCTTCAAATCCATGCGAAACACATGATTCAGCTGCAAATCAATGCGATGTAGAAGGTGTAGCTTCAAATCCATGCCAAACACATGATTTAGCTTCAAATCCATGGGATGTAGAAGGCTTAGCTTCAAATCCATGCGAAACAAATGGTTTCGCTTCAAATACTTGCGATATAAGTGATATAGTTTCAAAAGCAGAAGGAACAAACGAGGTACCTTCAATGCCATGCGAAACACACGATTTAGCTTCAAATCGATACGAAGTAGAAGGTTTAGCTTCAAATCCATGCGAAACACATTATTTAGCTGCAAATCAGTGCGAAGTAGAAGGCTCGGGTTCAAATCAATGCGATTCAAATGGTTCATCTTCAAATACTTGTGATATACATTATATAGCTACAACTGCATGCGAAACAAACGAGTTATCTTCAAATCCATGCGAAACACATGATTTAGCTTCAAATCAATGCGATGTAGAAGGTATAGCTTCAAATCCATGCGATACACAAGATTTAGCTTAAAATCATTGCGATGTAGAAGTTTCATCTTCAAATCCATGCGACACGTATGATTTAGCATCAAATACTTGCGATATAAGTGATATAGCTTCAAAAGCAGAAGGAACAAACGAGGTAGCTTCAATTCCATGCGAAACAAATGATCTAGCTTCAAATCAATGCGAAGTAGTATGCTTAGCTTCAAATCCATGCGAAACACGTGTTTTAGCTTCCAATTAATGGGAAGTAGAAGACTTAGCTTCAAATCCAAGCGAAACACATGATTTAGCTTCAAATACTTGCGATATAAGTGATATAGCTTCAAATACAGGCGCAACGAACGAGTTAGCTTCAAATCCATGCGACACATATGATTCAGCTGCAAATCAATGCGATGTAGAAGGTTTAGCTTCAAATCCATGCCAAACACATGATTTAGATTCAAATCTATGGGATGTAGAAGATTTAGATTCAAATCCATGCGAAACACATTATTTAGCTGCAAATCAGTGCGAAGTAGAAGGCTCAGGTTCAAATCCATGCGATTCAAATGGTTCATTTCCAAATACTTGTGAAAGACATGATTTAGCTTCAACTGCATGTGAAACAAACGAGTTAGCTTCAAATCCATGCGAAACACATGATTTAGCTTCAAATCAATGCGAAGTGGAAGGTTTAGCTTCAAATCCATGCAAAACACGTGATTTAGCTTCCAATTAATGCGAAGTAGAAGGCTTAGCTTCAAATCCTTGCGAAACAAATGGTTTAGCTTCAAATACTTGTGATATACGTTATTTAGATTTAAGTGCATGCGCAACGAACGAATTAGCTTCAAATCCATGCGAAACAAATGATTTAGCTGATAATCAATGCGATGTAGAAGGTTTAGCTTCAAATCCATGCGAAACAAATGGTTTAGGTACAAATACTTGTGATATACATTATTTAGCTATAACTGCATGCGAAACAAACGAGTTAGCTTCAAATCCATGCGAAACACGCGATTTATCTTCAAATCAAAGCGGTATAGAAGGTTTAGCTTCAAATCCAAGCGAAACACATGATTTAGTTTCAAATAGTTGCGGTATAAGAGATCTAGCTTCAAATACAGGCGAAACGAACGGGTTAGCTTCAAATCCATGCGAAACACATGATTCAGCTGCAAATCAATGCGATGTAGAAGGTGTAGCTTCAAATCCATGCCAAACACGTGATTTAACTTCCAATTAATGCCAAGTAGAAGGCTTAGCTTCAAATCCATGCGAAACACATGATACAGCTGCAAACCAATGCGATGTAGAAGATTTAGCTTCAAATCCATGCCAAACACATGATTTAGCTTCAAATACTTATGATGTAAGTTATTTAGATTTTACTGCATGCGCTACATACGAGTTAGCTTCAAATCCATGCGATACACAAGATTTAGCTTCAAATCAATGCGATACAGATGGTTCAGCTTCAAATCCATGCGACACATATGATTTAGCTTCAAATTCTTGCGATATAAGTGATATAGCTTCAAAAGCTGGAGGAACAAACGAGGTAGCGTCAATTCCATGCGAAACAAATGATTTAGCTTCAAATCAATGCAATATAGATGGTTCAGCTTCAAATCCATGCGACACAAATGATTTAGCTTGAGATACTTGCGATATAAGTGATATAGCTTCAAATACAGGCGAAACAAACGAGTCAGCTTCAAATCCATGCGAAACACATGATTTAGCTTCAAACCAATGCGATTTAGAAAGTTTTATCTTCAAATCCATGCGATACACAAGATTCAGCTTCAAATCTATGTGATGTGGAAGGTTCAGCATCAAATCCATGCGACACATATGATTTAGATTCAAATACTTGCGATATAAGTGATATAGCTTCAAAAGCAGAAGGAACAAACGAGGTATCTTCAATTCCATGCGAAACAAATTATTTAGCTTCAAATCAATGCGAATTAGTAGCCTTAGATTCAAATCCATGCGAAACACGTGGTTTAGCTTCCAATTAATGGGAAGTAGAAGGCTTAGCTTCAAATGCAAGCGAAACAAATGGTTTAGCTTCAAATACTTGTGATATACGTTATTTAGATTTAACTGCATGCGCAACGAACGAGTTAGCTTCAAATCCATGCGGAAGACACGATTTAGCTTCAAATCAAAACGAAGTAGAAGGTTTAGCTTCAAATCCATGCGAAACAAATAATTTAGCTTCAAACACTTGGGGTATAAGTGATATAGTTTCAAATGCAGACTAATCAAACGAGTTAGCTTCAAATCCATGCGAAACACATGATTTAGCTTCAAATAAATGCGATGTAGAAAGTTTTATCTTCAAATCCATGCGATACACAAGATTTAGCTTCAAATCAATGCGTTGTAGAAGGTTCAGCTTCAAATCCATGCGACAGATATGATTTAGCTTCAAATACTTGCGATATAAGTGATACAGCTTCAAAAGCAGAAGGAACAAACGAGGTAGCTTCAAATTCCATGCGAAACAAATGATTTAGTTTCAAATCAATGCGATGTAGTAGGCTTAGCTTCAAATCCATGCCAAACACATGATTTAGCTTCAAATCCATGGGATGTAGAAGGTTTAGCTTCAAATCTATGCGAAACACATTATTTAGCTGCAAATCAGTGCGAAGTAGAAGACTCGGGTTCAAATCAATGCGATTCAAATGGTTCACCTTCAAATACTTGTGAAAGGCACGATTTAGCTTCAACTACGTGCGAAACAAACGAGTTTGCTTCAAATCCACGCGAAACACATCATTTAGCTGAAAATCAGTGCGATGTAGAAGGCTCAGGTTCAAATCCATGCGATTCAGATGGTTCATCTTCAAATACTAGTGAAAGATATGATTTAGCTTCAACTGCATGCGAAACAAACGAGTCAGCTTCAAATCCATGCGAAACACATGATTTAGCTTCAAATCAATGCGATGTGGAAGGTTTAGCTTCAACTCCATGCAAAACACGTGATTTAGCTTCCAATTAATGCGAAGTAGAAGGCTTTGCTTCAAATCCTTGCGAAACAAATGGTTTAGCTTCAAATACTTGTGATATACGTTATTTAGATTTAACTGCATGCGCAACGAACGAATTAGCTTCAAATCCATGCGATACACAAGATTTAGCTTCAAATCAATGCGATGTAGAAGTTTCAGCTTCAAATCCATGCGAAACACATGATTTAGCTTCAAATCAATGCGATGTGGAAGGTTTAGCTTCAAATCCATGCAAAACACGTGATTTAGCTTCCAATTAATGCGAAGTAGAAGGCTTAGCTTCAAATCCTTGCGAAACAAATGGTTTAGCTTCAAATACTTGTGATATAAGTTATTTAGATTTAACTGGATGCGCAACGAACGAATTAGCTTCAAATCCATGCGATACACAAGATTTAGCTTCAAATCAATGCGATGTAGAAGGTTTAGCTTCAAATCCATGCGATACACAAGATTTAGCTTCAAATCAATGCGATGTAGAAGATTCAACTTCAACTCCATGCGAAACACACGATTTAGCTTCAAATCAATACGAAGTAGAAGGTTTAGCTTCAAATCCATGCGAAAACAATAATTTAGCTTCAAACAGTTGGGGTAAAAGTGATATAGCTTCAAATGCAGACTAATCAAACGAGTTAGCTTCAAATCCATGCGAAACACATGATTTTGCTGATAATCAATGCAATGTAGAAAGTTTAGCTTCAAATCCATGCGAAACAAATGGTTTAGCTTCAAATACTTGTGATATACGTTATTTAGATTTAACTGCATGCGCAACGAACGAATTAGCTTCAAATCCATGCGATACACAAGATTTAGCTTCAAATCCATGCGATACACAAGATTTAGCTTCAAATCAATGCGATGTAGAAGGTTTAGCTTCAAATCCATGCGATATACAAGATTTAGCTTCAAATCAATGCGATGTAGAAGGTTCAGCTTCAAATCCATGCGACACATATGATTTAGCTTCAAATACTTGCAATATAAGTGATATAGCTTCAAAAGCAGAAGGAACAAACGAGGTAGCTTCAATTCCATGCGAAACAGACGATTTAGCTTCAAATCAATGCGATGTAGTAGGCTTAGCTTCAAATCCATGCCAAACACATGATTTAGCATCATATCCATGGGATGTAGAAGGTTTAGCTTCAAATCCATGCGAAACACATTATTTAGCTGCAAATCAGTGCGAAGTTGAAGGATCGGGTTCAAATCAATGCGATTCAAATGGTTCATCTTCAAATACTTGTGAAAGACACGATTTAGCTTCAACTGCATGTGAAGCAAACGAGTTAGCTTCAAATCCATGCGAAACACATTATTTAGCTGCAAATCAGTGCGATGTAGGCTCACGTTCAAATCCATGTGATTCAAATGGTTCATCTTCAAATACTAGTGAAAGATATGATTTAGCTTCAACTGCATGCGAAACAAACGAGTTAGCTTCAAATCCATGCGAAACAAATGATTTAGCTTCAAATCAATGCGATGTAGAAGTTTCAGCTTCAAATCCATGCGATACACAAGATTTAGCTTCAAATCAATGCGATGTAGAAGGTTTAGCTTCAAATCCATGAGATACACAAGATTTAGCTTCAAATCAATGCGATGTAGAAGGTTCAGCTTGAAATCTATGCTACACATATGATTTAGCTTCAAATACTTGCAATATAAGTGATATAGCTTCAAAAGCAGAAGGAACAAACGAGGTAGCTTCAATTCCATGCGAAACAGACGATTTAGCTTCAAATCAATGCGATGTAGTAGGCTTAGCTTCAAATCCATGCCAAACACATGATTTAGCATCATATCCATGGGATGTAGAAGGTTTAGCTTCAAATCCATGCGAAACACATTATTTAGCTGCAAATCAGTGCGAAGTTGAAGGATCGGGTTCAAATCAATGCGATTCAAATGGTTCATCTTCAAATACTTGTGAAAGACACGATTTAGCTTCAACTGCATGCGAAACAAACGAGTTAGCTTCAAATCCATGCGAAACACATTATTTAGCTGCAAATCAGTGCGATGTAGGCTCACGTTCAAATCCATGCGATTCAAATGGTTCATCTTCAAATACTAGTGAAAGATATGATTTAGCTTCAACTGCATGCGAAACAAACGAGTTCGCTTCAAATCCATGCGAAACACATGATTTAGCTTCAAATCAATGCGATGTGGAAGGTTTAGCTTCAAATCCATGCAAAACACGTGATTTAGCTTCCAATTAATGCGAAGTAGAAGGCTTAGCTTCAAATCCTTGCGAAACAAATGGTTTAGCTTCAAATACTTGTGATATAAGTTATTTAGATTTAACTGGATGCGCAACGAACGAATTAGCTTCAAATCCATGCGATACACAAGATTTAGCTTCAAATCAATGCGATGTAGAAGGTTTAGCTTCAAATCCATGCGATACACAAGATTTAGCTTCAAATCAATGCGATGTAGAAGATTCAACTTCAACTCCATGCGAAACACACGATTTAGCTTCAAATCAATACGAAGTAGAAGGTTTAGCTTCAAATCCATGCGAAAACAATAATTTAGCTTCAAACAGTTGGGGTAAAAGTGATATAGCTTCAAATGCAGTCTAATCAAACGAGTTAGCTTCAAATCCATGCGAAACACATGATTTTGCTGATAATCAATGCAATGTAGAAAGTTTAGCTTCAAATCCATGCGAAACAAATGGTTTAGCTTCAAATACTTGTGATATACGTTATTTAGATTTAACTGCATGCGCAACGAACGAATTAGCTTCAAATCCATGCGATACACAAGATTTAGCTTCAAATCCATGCGATACACAAGATTTAGCTTCAAATCAATGCGATGTAGAAGGTTTAGCTTCAAATCCATGCGATATACAAGATTTAGCTTCAAATCAATGCGATGTAGAAGGTTCAGCTTCAAATCCATGCGACACATATGATTTAGCTTCAAATACTTGCAATATAAGTGATATAGCTTCAAAAGCAGAAGGAACAAACGAGGTAGCTTCAATTCCATGCGAAACAGACGATTTAGCTTCAAATCAATGCGATGTAGTAGGCTTAGCTTCAAATCCATGCCAAACACATGATTTAGCATCATATCCATGGGATGTAGAAGGTTTAGCTTCAAATCCATGCGAAACACATTATTTAGCTGCAAATCAGTGCGAAGTTGAAGGATCGGGTTCAAATCAATGCGATTCAAATGGTTCATCTTCAAATACTTGTGAAAGACACGATTTAGCTTCAACTGCATGCGAAACAAACGAGTTAGCTTCAAATCCATGCGAAACACATTATTTAGCTGCAAATCAGTGCGATGTAGGCTCACGTTCAAATCCATGCGATTCAAATGGTTCATCTTCAAATACTAGTGAAAGATATGATTTAGCTTCAACTGCATGCGAAACAAACGAGTTAGCTTCAAATCCATGCGAAACAAATGATTTAGCTTCAAATCAATGCGATGTAGAAGTTTCAGCTTCAAATCCATGCGATACACAAGATTTAGCTTCAAATCAATGCGATGTAGAAGGTTTAGCTTCAAATCCATGAGATACACAAGATTTAGCTTCAAATCAATGCGATGTAGAAGGTTCAGCTTGAAATCTATGCTACACATATGATTTAGCTTCAAATACTTGCAATATAAGTGATATAGCTTCAAAAGCAGAAGGAACAAACGAGGTAGCTTCAATTCCATGCGAAACAGACGATTTAGCTTCAAATCAATGCGATGTAGTAGGCTTAGCTTCAAATCCATGCCAAACACATGATTTAACATCATATCCATGGGATGTAGAAGGTTTAGCTTCAAATCCATGCGAAACACATGATTTAGCTTCAAATCAATGCGATGTGGAAGGTTTAGCTTCAAATCCATGCAAAACACGTGATTTAGCTTCCAATTAATGCGAAGTAGAAGGCTTAGCTTCAAATCCTTGCGAAACAAATGGTTTAGCTTCAAATACTTGTGATATACGTTATTTAGATTTAACTGGATGCGCAAGGAACGAATTAGCTTCAAATCCATGCGATACACAAGATTTAGCTTCAAATCAATGCGATGTAGAAGGATTAGCTTCAAATCCATGCGATACACAAGATTTAGCTTCAAATCAATGCGATGTAGAAGGTTCAGCTTCAAATCCATGCGAAACACTCGATTTAGCTTCAAATCAATACGAAGTAGAAGGTTTAGCTTCAAATCCATGCGAAACCAATAATTTAACTTCAAACAGTTGGGGTAAAAGTGATATAGCTTCAAATGCAGACTAATCAAACGAGTTAGCTTCAAATCCATGCGAAACACATGATTTAGCTGATAATCAATGCGATGTAGAAAGTTTAGCTTCAAATCCATGCGAAACAAATGGGTTAGGTACAAATACTTGTGATATACATTATTTAGCTACAACTGCATGCGAAACAAACGAGTTAACTTCAAATCCATGCAAAACACATGATTCAGCTTCAAATCAATGCGATGTAGAAGGTTCAGCTTCAAATCCATGCGACACATATGATTTAGCTTCAAATACTTGCGATATAAGTGATATAGCTTCAAAAGCAGAAGGAACAAAAGAGGTAGCTTCAATTCCATGCGAAACAAATGATTTAGCTTCAAATCAATGCGAAGTAGTAGGCTTAGCTTCAAATCCATGCGAAACACGTGTTTTAGCTTCCAATTAATGCGAAGTAGAAGGCTTAGCTTCAAATCCAAGCGAAAGATATGATTTAGTTTCAGATACTTGCGATATAAGTGATATAGCTTCAAATGCAGACGAATCAAACGAGTTACTTTCAAAATCCATGCGATACACATGATTTAGCTTCAAATCATTGCGAAACTCATGATTTAGCTTCTACTCAATGCAAACTCCATGTCTTAGCTTCAAAACCCTTGCAAAACAAATGATTTAGCTTCAAATCAATGCGATGTAGAAGGTTCAGCTTCAAATCCATGCGACACGTATGATTTAGCTTCAAATACTTGCGATATAAGTGATATAGCTTCAAAAGCAGAAGGAACAAAAGAGGTAGCTTCAATTCCATGCGAACATACCAAATGATTTAGCTTCAAATCAATGCGAAGTAGTAGGCTTAGCTTCAAATCCATGCGAAACACGTGTTTTAGCTTCCAATTAATGCGAAGTAGAAGGCTTAGCTTCAAATCCAAGCGAAAGATATGATTTAGTTTCAGATACTTGCGATATAAGTGATATAGCTTCAAATGCAGACGAATCAAACGAGTTACTTTCAAAATCCATGCGATACACATGATTTAGCTTCAAATCATTGCGAAACTCATGATTTAGCTTCTACTCAATGCAAACTCCATGTCTTAGCTTCAAAACCCTTGCAAAACAAATGATTTAGCTTCAAATCAATGCGAAGTAGGAGGCTTATCTTCAAATCCATGCGAAACGAAAGATTTAGCTTTAAATACTTGCGATATAAGTGATATAGCTTCAAATGCAGGCGAAACGAACGAGTTAGCTTCAAATCCATGCGAAACAAATTGTTTAGCTATAAATACTTGTGATATACTTTATTTAGATTCAACTGCATGCGCAGCAAACGAGCCAGCTTCAAATACATGCAAAACACATGATTTAGCAGCAAATCAGTGTGATGTGGAAGGTTTAGTTTCAAATCCACGCGAAACCAATGATTTTGCTTCAGATACTTGCGATATAAGTGATATAGCTTCAAATGCAGGAGAGTCAAATGAGTTAGCTTCAAATTCATGCGAAACACATGATTTAGCTTCAAATCAATGCGATGTAGAAGGTTTAGCTTCAAATCCATGCGAAACACATTATTTAGCTTCAAATCCATGCGAAACACATTATTTAGCTGCAAATCAGTGAGAAGTAGAAGTCTCAGGGTCAAATCGATGCGATTCAAATGGATTATCTTCAAATACTTGTGGAAGACTTGATTTAGCTTCAACTTCAAGCGAAACAAACGAGTTAGCTTCAAGTCCATGCGAAACAAACGAGTTAGCTTCTAGTCCATGCGAAACACATGATTTAGCTGCAAATCAATGCGATGCAGAAGGTTTAGCTTCAAATCCACGCGAAACGAAAGATTTAGCTTTAAATACTTGCGATATAAGTGATAAAGCTTCAAATGCAGACGAAACGAACGAGTTAGCTTCAAATCCATGCAAAACACATGATTTAGATGCAAATCAATGCGACGTAGAAGGCTTAGCTTCAAATCCATGCCGAACGAATGATTTAGCTTCAAATACTTGCGATAGAAATAAACTAGCTTTAAATGCAGGCGAAACAAACGAGTTAGCTTCAACTCCATGCAAAACAAATGATTTAGCTTCAAATCAATGCGATCTAGTAGGTTTACCTTCAAATCCATGCGATACACAAGATTTAGCTTCAAATCCATACGAAGTAGAAGGCTTAGCTTCAAATCCAGACGTATCAAATGGTTTAGCTTCAAATACTCGTGATATACATGATTTAGCTTCATCTGCATGCGAAACAAACGAGTTAGCTTCAAATCCATGCGAAACACATGATTTAGCTTCAAATCAATGCGATGTAGAAGGCTTAGCTTCAAATCCATGCGAAACGAAAGATATAGCTTCAAATACTTGCGAATATGAGGGATACAGCTTCAAATGCATGCGAAACAAACGAGTTAGCTTCAAATCCATGCGAAACACATGATTTAGCTTCAGATCAATGGGAAGTAGAAGGCTTAGCTTCAAATCCGAGCGAAACACATGATTTAGCTCCAAATCAGTGCGTAGTAGAAGGATTATCTTCAAATCCATGCGAATCAAGTGGTTCAGCTTCAAATACTTGTGAAATACATGATTTAGCTTCAACTGCATGCGATATAAAGGAGTTAGCTTCAAATCCAAGTGAAACACATGATTTAGCTTCAAATCAATGCGATGTAGAAAGTTTAGCTTCAAATCAATGCGATGTAGAACGTTTAGCTTCAAATCCGCGCGAAACAAATGATTTAGCTTCAAATACTTGCGATATAAGTGATATAGCTTCAAATGCATGCTAAACAAATGAGTTAGCTTCACATGCATGCGGAACACACGATTTAGCTTCAATTCAATGCGAAGTAGAAGGCTTAGCTTCAAATCCATGCGGAATAAATGATTTAGCTTCAACTGCGTGCGAAACTAACGAATTAGCTACAAATCCATGCAAAACACATGATTTAGCTTCAAGTCAATGCAAAGTAGATGGTTTAGCTTCCAAACCATGCGAAAAAAGTGGTATAGCTTCAGATACTTGCGGTATAAATAAAATAGCTACAAATGCAGGAGGAACAAACGAGTTAGCTTCCTATCCATGTGATACACGTGACTTAGCTTCTAATCAATGCGAAGTAGAAGGCGTAGCATCAAATCCAAGCCAAACACATGATTTAGCTTCAAATCCAAGCGAAACACATGATTTAGCTTCAATTCAATGTAAAGTAGAAGGCTTAGCTTCAAATCCATGCGAATCAAATGGTTTATCTTCAACTCAGTGCGAAGTAGAAGGCTTAGATTCAAATCCATCCGAATGAAATGGTTCGGCTTCAAATACTTGTGAAATACATGATTAAACTTCAACAGCATGCGAAGCAAACGAGTTAGCTACAAATCCATGTGAAACACATGATTTAGATTCAAATCCATGCGAAACATATGATTTAGCTTGAAACACTTGGGATATAAGCGATATAGCTTCAAATGCAGACGAATCAAACGAGTTAGCTTGAAAATCCATGCGAAACACATGATTTAGCTGCAAATGAATGCGATGTATACGGTTTAACTTCAAATCCATGCGATACACATGATTTAGATTTAAATCAATACGATGTAGTAGATTCAGTGTCAAATCAATGCGATATAAGTGATATAGCTTCAAAAGCAGGAGGAACAAACGAGGTAGCTTCAATTCCATGTGAAACAAATGATTTAGCTGCAAATCAATACGAAGTAGAAGGTTTAGCTTCAAATCCATGCGAAACAAATGGTTTAGCTACAAATACTTGTGATATACATTATTTAGCTACAACTGCATGCGAAACAAACGAGTTAGCGTCAAATCCATGCGAAACACTCGATTTAGCTTCAAATCAATGCGATGTAGAAGGTTTAGCTTCAAATCAATAAGAGGTAGAAGGTTTCGCTTCAGATCAATAGAATGTAGAAGGTTTAGCTTCAAATCAATGCGATGTAGAAGGTTTAGCTTCAAATCCATGCGATACACTCGATTTAACTTCAAATCAATGCGATGTAGCAGGTTTAGCTTCAAATACATACGACACATATGATTTAGTTTCAAATACTTCCGATATAAATGATATAGCTTCAAAAGCTGGAGGAACAAACGAGGTAGCTTCAATTCCATGCGAAACAAATGATTTAGCTTCAAATCAATGCGAAGTAGATGGCTTAGCTTCAAATCCATGCGAAACAAATGGTTTAGCTACAAATACTTGTGATATACTTTATTTAGCTACAACTGCATGCGAAACAAAAGAGTTAGCTTCAAATCCACGCGAAACACTCGATTTAGCTTCAAATCAATGCGATGTAGAAGGTTTAGCTTCAAATCAATAAGAGGTAGAAGGTTTAGCTTCAGATCAAGAGAATGTAGAAGGTTTAGCTTCAAATCAATGCGATGTAGAAGGTTTAGCTTCAAATCCATGCAAAACACGTGATTTAGTTTCCAATTAATGCGAAGTAGAAGGCTTAGCTTCAAATCCATGCGAAACAAATGGTTTAGCTTCAAATACTTGTGATATACGTTATTTAGATTTAACTGCATGCGCAACGAACTAGTTGGCTTCAAATCCATGCGAAACACATGATTTAGCTGCAAATCAATGCAATGTAGAAGGTTTAGCTTCAAATCCATGCGAAACAAATGATTTAGCTTCAAACACTTGGGGTATAAGTGATATAGCTTCAATTGCAGACTAATCAAACGAGTTAGCTTCAAATCCATGCGAATCACATGATTCAGCTTCAAATACTTGCGATATAAGTGATGTAGATTCAACTGCAGGCGAAACGAACGAGTTAGCTTCAAATCAATGCGAAACACATGATTTAGCTGCAAATCAATGCGATGTAGAAGGTTGAGCTTCAAATCCATGCGATACACTAGATTTAACTTCAAATCAATGCGATGTAGCAGGTTCAGCTTCGAATACATACGACACATATGATTTAGCTTCAAATACTTCCGATATAAATGATATAGCTTCAAAAGCTGGAGGAACAAACGAGGTAGCTTCAATTCATGCGAAACAAATGATTTAGCTTCAAATCATTGCGAAGTAGATGGCTTAGCTTCAAATCCATGCGAAACAAATGGTTTAGCTACAAATCAATACGATGTAGTAGCTTCAGCTTCAAATCCATGCGATATAAGTGATATAGCTTCAAAAGCAGGAGGAACAAACGAGGTAGCTTCAATTCCATGCGAAACAAATGATTTAGCTGCAATTCAATACGAAGTAGAAGGTTTAGCTTCAAATCCATGCGAAACAAATGGTTTAGCTACAAATACTTGTGATATACATTATTTAGCTACAACTGCATGCGAAACAAGCGAGGTAACTTCAAATCCATGTGAAAAACATGATTTAGCTTCAAATCAATGCGATGTATAAGGTTTAGTTTCAAATCCATGCGATACACATGATTTAGTTTCAAATCAATACGATGTAGTAGGTTCCGCTTCAAATCCATTGCGATATAAGTGATATAGCTTCAAAAGCTGGAGGAACAAACGAGGTAGCTTCAATTCCATGCGAAACAATTGATTCAGCTGCAAATCAATACGAAGTAGAAGGTTTAGCTTCAAATCCATGCGAAACAAATGGTTTAGCTACAAATACTTGTGAAAGACATGATTTAGCTTCAACTGCATGCGAAACAAACGAGTTAGCTTCAAATCCATGCGAAACACATGATTTAGCTTCAAATCAATGCGATGTACAAGTTTTAGATTCAAATCCATGCCAAACACATGATTTAGATTCAAATCCATGGGATGTAGAAGGTTTAGCTTCAAATCCATGCGAAACACATTATTTAGCTGCAAATCAGTGCGATGTAGAAGGTTTAGCTTCAAATCAATAAGAGGTAGAAGGTTTAGTTTCAAATCAATAGAATGTAGAAGGTTTAGCTTCAAATCAATGCGATGTAGAAGGTTTAGCTTCAAATGCGTACGAAACACATGATTTAGCTTCAAATCAATTGAAAGGACAAGGCTTAGGTTCAAATCCATGCGAAACAAATTATTTAGCTTCAAATGAATGCGAAGTAGAAGGCTTAGCTTCAAATCCATGCGAAACAAATGGTTTAGCTACAAATACTTGTGATATACATTATTTAGCTACAACTCCATGCGAAACAAACGAGTTAGCTTCAAATCCATGCGAAACACATGATTTAGCTTCAAATCAATGCGATGTAGAAGGTTCAGCTTCAAATCCATGCGACACGTATGATTTAGCTTCAAATACTTGCGATATAAGTGATATAGCTTCAAAAGCAGAAGGAACAAAAGAGGTAGCTTCAATTCCATGCGAAACAAATGATTTAGCTTCAAATCAATGCGAAGTAGTAGGCTTAGCTTCAAATCCATGCGAAACACGTGTTTTAGCTTCCAATTAATGCGAAGTAGAAGGCTTAGCTTCAAATCCAAGCGAAAGATATGATTTAGTTTCAGATACTTGCGATATAAGTGATATAGCTTCAAATGCAGACGAATCAAACGAGTTACTTTCAAAATCCATGCGATACACATGATTTAGCTTCAAATCATTGCGAAACTCATGATTTAGCTTCTACTCAATGCAAACTCCATGTCTTAGCTTCAAAACCCTTGCAAAACAAATGATTTAGCTTCAAATCAATGCGAAGTAGGAGGCTTATCTTCAAATCCATGCGAAACGAAAGATTTAGCTTTAAATACTTGCGATATAAGTGATATAGCTTCAAATGCAGGCGAAACGAACGAGTTAGCTTCAAATCCATGCGAAACAAATTGTTTAGCTATAAATACTTGTGATATACTTTATTTAGATTCAACTGCATGCGCAGCAAACGAGCCAGCTTCAAATACATGCAAAACACATGATTTAGCAGCAAATCAGTGTGATGTGGAAGGTTTAGTTTCAAATCCACGCGAAACCAATGATTTTGCTTCAGATACTTGCGATATAAGTGATATAGCTTCAAATGCAGGAGAGTCAAATGAGTTAGCTTCAAATTCATGCGAAACACATGATTTAGCTTCAAATCAATGCGATGTAGAAGGTTTAGCTTCAAATCCATGCGAAACACATTATTTAGCTTCAAATCCATGGGATGTAGAAGGTTTAGCTTCAAATCCATGCGAAACACATTATTTAGCTGCAAATCAGTGAGAAGTAGAAGTCTCAGGGTCAAATCGATGCGATTCAAATGGATTATCTTCAAATACTTGTGGAAGACTTGATTTAGCTTCAACTTCAAGCGAAACAAACGAGTTAGCTTCAAGTCCATGCGAAACAAACGAGTTAGCTTCTAGTCCATGCGAAACACATGATTTAGCTGCAAATCAATGCGATGCAGAAGGTTTAGCTTCAAATCCACGCGAAACGAAAGATTTAGCTTTAAATACTTGCGATATAAGTGATAAAGCTTCAAATGCAGACGAAACGAACGAGTTAGCTTCAAATCCATGCAAAACACATGATTTAGATGCAAATCAATGCGACGTAGAAGGCTTAGCTTCAAATGCATGCCGAACGAATGATTTAGCTTCAAATACTTGCGATAGAAATAAACTAGCTTTAAATGCAGGCGAAACAAACGAGTTAGCTTCAACTCCATGCAAAACAAATGATTTAGCTTCAAATCAATGCGATCTAGTAGGTTTACCTTCAAATCCATGCGATACACAAGATTTAGCTTCAAATCCATACGAAGTAGAAGGCTTAGCTTCAAATCCAGACGTATCAAATGGTTTAGCTTCAAATACTCGTGATATACATGATTTAGCTTCATCTGCATGCGAAACAAACGAGTTAGCTTCAAATCCATGCGAAACACATGATTTAGCTTCAAATCAATGCGATGTAGAAGGCTTAGCTTCAAATCCATGCGAAACGAAAGATATAGCTTCAAATACTTGCGAATATGAGGGATACAGCTTCAAATGCATGCGAAACAAACGAGTTAGCTTCAAATCCATGCGAAACACATGATTTAGCTCCAAATCAGTGCGTAGTAGAAGGATTATCTTCAAATCCATGCGAATCAAGTGGATCAGCTTCAAATACTTGTGAAATACATGATTTAGCTTCAACTGCATGCGATATAAAGGAGTTAGCTTCAAATCCAAGTGAAACACATGATTTAGCTTCAGATCAATGGGAAGTAGAAGGCTTAGCTTCAAATCCGAGCGAAACACATGATTTAGCTCCAAATCAGTGCGTAGTAGAAGGATTATCTTCAAATCCATGCGAATCAAGTGGTTCAGCTTCAAATACTTGTGAAATACATGATTTAGCTTCAACTGCATGCGATATAAAGGAGTTAGCTTCAAATCCAAGTGAAACACATGATTTAGCTTCAAATCAATGCAATGTAGAAGGTTTAGCTTCAAATCCATGCGAAACAAATGATTTAGCTTCAAACACTTGGGGTATAAGTAATACAGCTTCAATACCAGACTAATCAAAAGAGTTAGCTTCAAATCCATGCGATACACATGATTCAGCTTCAAATACTTGTGATATACGTTATTTAGATTTAACTGCATGCGCAACGAACTAGTTAGCTTCAAATCCATGCGAAACACATGATTTAGCTGCAAATCAATGCAATGTAGAAGGTTTAGCTTCAAATCCATGCGAAACAAATGATTTAGCTTCAAACACTTGGGGTATAAGTAATACAGCTTCAATACCAGACTAATCAAAAGAGTTAGCTTCAAATCCATGCGATACACATGATTCAGCTTCAAATACTTGCGATATAAGTGATGTAGATGCAACTGCAGGCGAAACGAACGAGTTATCTTCAAATCCATGCGAAACACATGATTTACCTGAAATTCAATGCGATGTAGAAGGTTTAGCTTCAAATCCATGCTATACACTAGATTTAGTTTCAAAAACAGGAGGAACAAACGAGATAGCTTCAATTCCATGCCAAACAAATGATTTAGCTGCAAATCAATACGAAGTAGAAGGTTTAGCTTCAAATCCATGCGAAACAAATGATTTAGCTACAAATACTTGTGATATACGTTATTTAGCTACAATTGCATGCGAAACAAACGAGTTAGCTTCAAATCCATGCGAAACACATGATTTAGCTTCAAATCACTGCGATGAATCAGGTTTAGCTTCAAATCCATGCGAATCAAATGATTTAGCTTCAAATACTTGTGATATACATGATATAGCTTCAAATGCAGGCGGAAAAAAACGAGTTAGCTTCAAATCCATGCGAAAAACATGATTTAGCTTCAAATCAGTGCGTTCTAGGAGGCTTAGCATCAAAACCCATGCGAAACAAACGAGTTAGCTTCAAATCCATGCGAAACACATGATTTAGCTTGAAATCAATGCGAAACTCATGATTTAGCTTCTACTCAATGCTAACTCCATGTCTTAGCTTCAAAACCCTTGCAAAACAAATGATTTAGCTGCAAATCAATGCGATGCAGAAGGTTTAGCTTCAAATCCACGCGAAACGTAAGATTTAGCTTTAAATACTTGCGATATAAGTGATAAAGCTTCAAATGCAGACGAAACAAACGAGTTAGCTTAAAATCCATGCAAAACACATGATTTAGATGCAAGTCAATGCGACGTAGAAGGTTTAGCTTCAAATCCATGCCGAACGAATGATTTAGCTTCTAATACTTGCGATAGAAATAAAGTAGCTTTAAATGCAGGCGAAACAAACGAGTTAGCTTCAACTCCATGCGATACACAAGATTTAGCTTCAAATCAATGCGATATAAATGGTTCAGCTTCAAATCCATGCGACACATATGATTTAGCTTCAAATACTTGCGATATAAGTGATATAGCTTCAAAAGCTGGAGGAACAAACGAGGCAGCGTCAATTCCATGCGAAACAAATGATTTAGCTTCAAATCAATGCGAAGTAGTAGGCTTAGCTTCAAATCCATGCGAAACACGTGTTTAGTTTCCAATTACTGTGAAGTAGAAGACTTAGCTTCAAATCCATGCGAAACAAATGGTTTCGCTTCAAATACTTGTGATAGAGGTTATTTAGATTTAGCTGCATGCGCAAAGAACGAGTTAGCTTCAAATCCATGCGATACACAAGATTTAGCTTCATATCAATGCGATATAGTAGGATCAGCTTCAAATCCATGCGAAACACATGATGTAGCTTATAATCAATGCGAAGTAGAAGGCTTAGCTTCAAATCCATGCGAGACACATGATTTAGCTTCAAATCAGTGCGAAGTACAATGCTCATCTTCAAATCCATGCGAATCAAATGTTTCAGCTTCAAATCCATGCAAAACACGTGATTTAGCTTCCAATCAATGCAAAGTAGATGGCTTAGCTTCAAATCCATGTGAAACAAATAATTTAGCATCAGGTACTTGCGATATAAGTGATATAGCTTCAAATGCAGGGGAAAGAAAAGAGTTAGCTTCAAATCTATGCAACACACATGATTGAGCTTCAAATCAATACTATGTAGAAGGTTTAGCTTCAAATCCAAGCTATACAAATGATTTAGCTTCAGATACTTGCGATATAAGTGATATAGCCTCAACTGCAGACGAAACATACGAGTTAGCTTAAAATCTAAGCGAAAGAAATGATTTAGCTTCAAATCGATGCGATGTAGATGGCTTAGCTTCAAATCCAAACGAAACACATGATTTAGATACAAATCAATTCGAAGGACAATGCTTAGATTCAAATCCATGCGAAACAAATGATTTAGCTTCAAATCAATGCGAAGTAGATGGCTTAGCTTCAAATCCATGCGAAACAAATGATTTAGCTTCAAATACTTGTGATATTCTTGATTCAACTTCGACTGCATGCGAAACAGACGGGTTAGCTTCAAATCTATGCGAAACACATGATTTAGCATCATATCAATGCGAAGTAGAAGAATTAGTTTCAAATCTATGCGACACAAATGAATTGGATTCAAATCAGTGCGAAGTAGAAGGCTTAGCATCAAATCCATGCGAATCAAATGGTTTATCTTCAAATACTTGTGATTTACATGATTTAGCTCCAACTGCATGCGAATCAAACGAGTTGGCTTCTAAATCCATGCCAATACACATGATTTAGCTTGAAATCAATGCGAAGTAGAAGGCTTAGCTTCAAATCCAAGCGAAAGATATGATTAAGTTTCAGATACTTGCGATATAAGTCATATAGCTTCAAATGCAGGCGAAACAAAAGAGTTGGTGTCAAATCCATGCGGAACACATGATTTAAGTTGAAATCAATGCGACGTAGAAAGCTTAGCTTCAAATCCATGCGGAACAAATGATTTAGCTTCAAATACTTGCGATATAAGTGATATAGCTTCAAATGCAGACGAATCAAACAAGTTAGTTTCAAAATCCATGCGATACACATGATTTAGCTTCAAATCATTGCGAAACTCATGATTTAGCTTCTACTCAATGCTAACTCCATGTCTTAGCTTCAAAACCCTTGCAAAACAAATGATTTAGCTTCAACTCAATGCGAAGTAGGAGGCTTATCTTCAAATCCATGCGAAACGAAAGATTTAGCTTTAAATACTTGCGATATAAGTGATATAGCTTCAAATGCAGGCGAAA
>NW_027477818.1:0-55088 GCF_051020955.1 Megalopta genalis | reverse complement strand
AAATTCATGTGAAACCAACGATATAGCTACAAATTAATGCGAAACAGATGAATCACCTTGAAATTCAAGCGTGGCACATGATTTGGCTTCGAATTCATGCGAAACATATGCTTTAGCTTCGAATCCATGCGAAACACATTATTTAGTTCGAATTCATTCGAAACACATGAATTAGGTTCAAATTCTTGCGAGACACAGGATTTAGCTTGAAATTCATGCGAAACACGTGATTTAGCTTCAAATTTCTTGTGAAGCACATGATTCAGATTCGAATTCGTGCGAAACGCATGATTTAGCTTCGAATTCATTCGAATCACTTCATTTGGCTTCGAATTCATTCGAAACACATGAAATAAATTCAAATTCTTGCGAGACACATGATTTAGCTCCAAATTAACGCGAAACACGCGATTTAGCTTCGAATTCATGCGAAACACGTGACTTAGCTTCGAATTCATTCAAATCACATGATTTAGCTTCGAATTCATTCGAAACACATGAATTTGCTTCAAATTATTGTGAGACACAAGATTTAGCTTCAAATTCATGCGAAACACGTGATTTAGCTTCGAATTCATGCAGAACACACGATTTAGCTTCGAATTCATTCGAAACACATGATTTAGCATCGAATTCATTCGAATCACTTAGTTTCGAATTCATTCGAATCACATGATTTAGCTTCGAATTCATTCGAACCACTTCATTTAGATTCGAATTCATTCGAAACACATGAATTTGCTTCAAATTATTGTGAGACACAAGATTTTGCTTCAAATTCATGCGAAACACGTGATTTAGCTTCAAATTCATGTGACGCACATGATTCAGCTTCGAATTCGTGCGAATCACAAGATTTAGCTTCGAATTCATTCGAATCACATGATTTAGCTTCGAATTCATTCGAATCACCTGATTTAGCTTCGAATTCATTCGAAACACATGAATTAGCTTCATATTCTTGTGAGACACGAGATTGAGCTTCAAATTAACGCGAAACACGTGATTTAGCTTCGAATTCATGCAGAACACACGATTTAGCTTCGAATTCATTCGAAACACATGATTTAGCATCAAATTCATTCGAATCACATGACTTAGTTTCGAATTCATTCGAATCACATGATTTAGCTTCGAATTCATTCGAACCACTTCATTTAGATTCGATTTCATTCGAAACACATGAATTTGCTTCAAATTATTGTGAGACACAAGATTTTGATTCAAATTCATGCGAAACACGTGATTTAGCTTCAAATTCATGTGACGCACATGATTCAGCTTCGAATTCGTGCGAATCACAAGATTTAGCTTCGAATTCATTCGAATCACATGATTTAGTTTCAAATTCATGCGAAACACGTGATTCAGCTTCAAATTCAAGCGAAACACGTGATTCAGCTTCGAATTCATGCGAAACAGATGATTTATCTTCGAATTCATGCGAAATACATGATTCAGATTCGAATTCATGTGAAACACATGATTTATCATCAAATTAATGCAAACCACATGATTTACCTACGAATTCATTCGAGACACATGATTTAGCTTCATGTTCATGCGAAACACATGATTCAGCTTCGAATTCATGCGAAACACATGATTTAGCTTCAAATTCATGCGAAACACGTGATTTAGCTTCAAGTTCATGGGAATCACATTATTCAGATTCAATTTCATGTGAAGCGCATGATTTATCATCAAATTAATGCAAACCACGTGATTTAGCTACGAATTCATTCGAAACACATGAATTAGCTACAAATTGTTGCGAGACACATGATTTAGCATCAAATTCATGCTAAACACATGATTCAGCTTAGAATTCGTTCGAATCACATGATTTAGCATCGAATTCATTCGAATCACATGACTTAGCTTCGAATTCATTCGAAACACATGATTTAGCATCGAATTAATTCGAATCACATGACTTAGATTCGAATTCATTCGAAACACATGATTTAGCATCGAATTCATTCGAATCACATGACTTAGTTTCGAATTCATTCGAATCACATGATTTAGCTTCAAATTCATGCGAAACCCGTGATTTAGCTTTCAAGTTCATGCGAATCACATTATTCAGATTCAAATTCATGTGAAACGCATGATTTATCATCAAATTAATGCAAACCACGTGATTTAGCTACGAATTCATTCGAAACACATGAATTAGCTTCAAATTGTTGCGAGACACATTATTTAGCTTCAAATTCATGCTAAACACATGATTCAGCTTCGAATTCGTTCGAATCACATGATTTAGCATGGAATTCATTCGAATCACATGACTTAGCTTCGAATTCATTCGAATCACATGATTTAGCTTCGAATTCATTCGAATCACCTGATTTAGCTTCGAATTCATTCGAAACACATGAATTAGCTTCATATTCTTGCGAGACACGAGATTTAGCTTCAAATTAACGCGAAACACGTGATTTAGCTTCGAATTCATGCTGAACACACGATTTAGATTCGAATTCATTCGAAACACATGATTTAGCATCGAATTCATTCGAATCACATGACTTAGTTTCGAATTCATTCGAATCACATGATTTAGCTTCAAATTCATGCGAAACCCGTGATTTAGCTTTCAAGTTCATGCGAATCACATTATTCAGATTCAAATTCATGTGAAACGCATGATTTATCATCAAATTAATGCAAACCACGTGATTTAGCTACGAATTCATTCGAAACACACGAATTAGCTTCAAATTGTTGCGAGACACATTATTTAGCTTCAAATTCATGCTAAACACATGATTCAGCTCCGAATTCGTTCGAGTCACATGATTTAGCATGGAATTCATTCGAATCACATGACTTAGCTTCGAATTCGTTCGAATCACATGATTTAGCATGGAATTCATTCGAATCACATGACTTAGCTTCGAATTCATTCGAATCACATGATTTAGCTTCGAATTCATTCGAATCACCTGATTTAGCTTCGAATTCATTCGAAACACATGAATTAGCTTCATATTCTTGTGAGACACGAGATTTAGCTTCAAATTAACGCGAAACACGTGATTTAGCTTCGAATTCATGCAGAACACACGATTTAGCTTCGAATTCATTCGAAACACATGATTTAGCATCGAATTCATTCGAATCACTTAGTTTCGAATCCATTCGAATCACATGATTTAGCTTCGAATTCATACGAACCACTTCATTTAGATTCGAATTCATTCGAAACACATGAATTTGCTTCAAATTATTGTGAGACACAAGATTTTGCTTCAAATTCATGCGAAACACGTGATTTAGCTTCAAATTCATGTGACGCACATGATTCAGCTTCGAATTCGTGCGAATCACAAGATTTAGCTTCGAATTCATTCGAATCACATGATTTAGTTTCACATTCATGGGAAACACGTGATTCAGCTTCAAATTCAAGCGAAACACGTGATTCAGCTTCGATTTCATGCAAAACAGATGATTTATCTTCGAATTCATGCGAAATACATGATTCAGATTCGAATTCATGTGAAACACATGATTTATCATCAAATTAATGCAAACCACATGATTTACCTACGAATTCATTCGAGACACATGATTTAGCTTCATGTTCATGCGAAACACATGATTCAGCTTCGAATTCATGCGAAACACATGATTTAGCTTCAAATTCATGCGAAACACGTGATTTAGCTTCAAGTTCATGGGAATC
The DNA here is from genome assembly GCF_051020955.1 of Megalopta genalis. NCBI lineage: Eukaryota > Metazoa > Arthropoda > Insecta > Hymenoptera > Halictidae > Megalopta > Megalopta genalis. The sequence continues at coordinate 51,391 of NW_027477818.1, read as the reverse complement.
ACATTATTCAGATTCAATTTCATGTGAAGCGCATGATTTATCATCAAGTTAATGCAAACCACGTGATTTAGCTACGAATTCATTCGAAACACATGAATTAGCTACAAATTGTTGCGAGACACATGATTTAGCATCAAATTCATGCTAAACACATGATTCAGCTTAGAATTCGTTCGAATCACATGATTTAGCATCGAATTCATTCGAATCACATGACTTAGCTTCGAATTCATTCGAAACACATGATTTAGCATCGAATTCATTCGAATCACATGACTTAGTTTCGAATTCATTCGAATCACATGATTTAGCTTCGAATTAATTCGAATCACTTCATTTAGCTTCGAATTCATTCGAAACACATGAATTTGCTTCAAATTACTGTGAGACAGAAGATTTAGCTTCAAATTCATGCGAACCACGTGATTTAGCTACGAATTCATTCGAAACACATGAATTAGCTTCAAATTGTTGCGAGACACATTATTTAGCTTCAAATTCATGCTAAACACATGATTCAGCTTCGAATTCGTTCGAATCACATGATTTAGCATGGAATTCATTCGAATCACATGACTTAGCTTCGAATTCATTCGAATCACATGATTTAGCTTCGAATTCATTCTAATCACCTGATTTAGCTTCGAATTCATTCGAAACACATGAATTAGCTTCATATTCTTGCGAGACACGAGATTTAGCTTCAAATTAACGCGAAACACGTGATTTAGCTTCGAATTCATGCTGAACACACGATTTAGATTCGAATTCATTCGAAACACATGATTTAGCATCGAATTCATTCGAATCACATGACTTAGTTTCGAATTCATTCGAATCACATGATTTAGCTTCAAATTCATGCAAAACCCGTGATTTAGCTTTCAAGTTCATGCGAATCACATTATTCAGATTCAAATTCATGTGAAACGCATGATTTATCATCAAATTAATGCAAACCACGTGATTTAGCTACGAATTCATTCGAAACACACGAATTAGCTTCAAATTGTTGCGAGACACATTATTTAGCTTCAAATTCATGCTAAACACATGATTCAGCTCCGAATTCGTTCGAGTCACATGATTTAGCATGGAATTCATTCGAATCACATGACTTAGCTTCGATTTCGTTCGAATCACATGATTTAGCATGGACTTCATTCGAATCACATGACTTAGCTTCGAATTCATTCGAATCACATGATTTAGCTTCGAATTCATTCGAATCACCTGATTTAGCTTCGAATTCATTCGAAACACATGAATTAGCTTCATATTCTTGTGAGACACGAGATTTAGCTTCAAATTAACGCGAAACACGTGATTTAGCTTCGAATTCATGCAGAACACACGATTTAGCTTCGAATTCATTCGAAACACATGATTTAGCTTCGAATTCATTCGAATCACATGATTTAGCTTCGAATTCATTCGAATCACATGATTTAGTTTCAAATTCATGCGAAACACGTGATTCAGCTTCAAATTCAAGCGAAACACGTGATTCAGCTTCGAATTCATGCGAAACAGATGATTTATCTTCGAATTCATGCGAAATACATGATTCAGATTCGAATTCATGTGAAACACATGATTTATCATCAAATTAATGCAAACCACATGATTTACCTACGAATTCATTCGAGACACATGATTTAGCTTCATGTTCATGCGAATCACATGATTCAGCTTCGAATTCATGCGAAACACATGATTTAGCTTCAAATTCATGCGAAACACGTGATTTAGCTTCAAGTTCATGGGAATCACATTATTCAGATTCAATTTCATGTGAAGCGCATGATTTATCATCAAATTAATGCAAACCACGTGATTTAGCTACGAATTCATTCGAAACACATGATTTAGCATCGAATTCATTCGAATCACTTAGTTTCGAATCCATTCGAATCACATGATTTAGCTTCGAATTCATACGAACCACTTCATTTAGATTCGAATTCATTCGAAACACATGAATTTGCTTCAAATTATTGTGAGACACAAGATTTTGCTTCAAATTCATGCGAAACACGTGATTTAGCTTCAAATTCATGTGACGCACATGATTCAGCTTCGAATTCGTGCGAATCACAAGATTTAGCTTCGAATTCATTCGAATCACATGATTTAGTTTCACATTCATGGGAAACACGTGATTCAGCTTCAAATTCAAGCGAAACACGTGATTCAGCTTCGATTTCATGCAAAACAGATGATTTATCTTCGAATTCATGCGAAATACATGATTCAGATTCGAATTCATGTGAAACACATGATTTATCATCAAATTAATGCAAACCACATGATTTACCTACGAATTCATTCGAGACACATGATTTAGCTTCATGTTCATGCGAAACACATGATTCAGCTTCGAATTCATGCGAAACACATGATTTAGCTTCAAATTCATGCGAAACACGTGATTTAGCTTCAAGTTCATGGGAATCACATTATTCAGATTCAATTTCATGTGAAGCGCATGATTTATCATCAAGTTAATGCAAACCACGTGATTTAGCTACGAATTCATTCGAAACACATGAATTAGCTACAAATTGTTGCGAGACACATGATTTAGCATCAAATTCATGCTAAACACATGATTCAGCTTAGAATTCGTTCGAATCACATGATTTAGCATCGAATTCATTCGAATCACATGACTTAGCTTCGAATTCATTCGAAACACATGATTTAGCATCGAATTCATTCGAATCACATGACTTAGTTTCGAATTCATTCGAATCACATGATTTAGCTTCGAATTAATTCGAATCACTTCATTTAGCTTCGAATTCATTCGAAACACATGAATTTGCTTCAAATTACTGTGAGACAGAAGATTTAGCTTCAAATTCATGCGAACCACGTGATTTAGCTACGAATTCATTCGAAACACATGAATTAGCTTCAAATTGTTGCGAGACACATTATTTAGCTTCAAATTCATGCTAAACACATGATTCAGCTTCGAATTCGTTCGAATCACATGATTTAGCATGGAATTCATTCGAATCACATGACTTAGCTTCGAATTCATTCGAATCACATGATTTAGCTTCGAATTCATTCTAATCACCTGATTTAGCTTCGAATTCATTCGAAACACATGAATTAGCTTCATATTCTTGCGAGACACGAGATTTAGCTTCAAATTAACGCGAAACACGTGATTTAGCTTCGAATTCATGCTGAACACACGATTTAGATTCGAATTCATTCGAAACACATGATTTAGCATCGAATTCATTCGAATCACATGACTTAGTTTCGAATTCATTCGAATCACATGATTTAGCTTCAAATTCATGCAAAACCCGTGATTTAGCTTTCAAGTTCATGCGAATCACATTATTCAGATTCAAATTCATGTGAAACGCATGATTTATCATCAAATTAATGCAAACCACGTGATTTAGCTACGAATTCATTCGAAACACACGAATTAGCTTCAAATTGTTGCGAGACACATTATTTAGCTTCAAATTCATGCTAAACACATGATTCAGCTCCGAATTCGTTCGAGTCACATGATTTAGCATGGAATTCATTCGAATCACATGACTTAGCTTCGATTTCGTTCGAATCACATGATTTAGCATGGACTTCATTCGAATCACATGACTTAGCTTCGAATTCATTCGAATCACATGATTTAGCTTCGAATTCATTCGAATCACCTGATTTAGCTTCGAATTCATTCGAAACACATGAATTAGCTTCATATTCTTGTGAGACACGAGATTTAGCTTCAAATTAACGCGAAACACGTGATTTAGCTTCGAATTCATGCAGAACACACGATTTAGCTTCGAATTCATTCGAAACACATGATTTAGCTTCGAATTCATTCGAATCACATGATTTAGCTTCGAATTCATTCGAATCACATGATTTAGTTTCAAATTCATGCGAAACACGTGATTCAGCTTCAAATTCAAGCGAAACACGTGATTCAGCTTCGAATTCATGCGAAACAGATGATTTATCTTCGAATTCATGCGAAATACATGATTCAGATTCGAATTCATGTGAAACACATGATTTATCATCAAATTAATGCAAACCACATGATTTACCTACGAATTCATTCGAGACACATGATTTAGCTTCATGTTCATGCGAATCACATGATTCAGCTTCGAATTCATGCGAAACACATGATTTAGCTTCAAATTCATGCGAAACACGTGATTTAGCTTCAAGTTCATGGGAATCACATTATTCAGATTCAATTTCATGTGAAGCGCATGATTTATCATCAAATTAATGCAAACCACGTGATTTAGCTACGAATTCATTCGAAACACATGAATTAGCTACAAATTGTTGCGAGACACATGATTTAGCATCAAATTCATGCTAAACACATGATTCAGCTTAGAATTCGTTCGAATCACATGATTTAGCATCGAATTCATTCGAATCACATGACTTAGCTTCGAATTCATTCGAAACACATGATTTAGCATCGAATTCATTCGAATCACATGACTTAGTTTCGAATTCATTCGAATCACATGATTTAGCTTCGAATTCATTCGAATCACATGACTTAGCTACGAATTCAATCGAATCACATGATTTAGCTTCGAATTCACTCGAATGACTTCATTTGGCTTCGAATTCATTCGAAACACATGAAATAAATTCAAATTCTTGCGAGACACATGATTTAGCTTGAAATTAATGCGAAACGCGTGATTTAGCTTCGAAAACATTCGGAACAAATAAATTAGGTTAAAAAACTTGCGAGACACATGATTTAGCTTCAAATCCATGCGAAACACGTGATTTATCTTCGAATTCATGCGAAATACATGATTCAGATTCGAATTCATGTGAAACACATGATTTATCATCAAATTAATGCAAACCACATGATTTAGCTACGAATTCATTCGAAACACATGATTTAGCTTCAAATTCATGCGAAACACATTATTTAATTTCGAATTCATTCGAAACACATGAATTAGGTTCAAATTCTTGCGAGACACAGGATTTAGCTTGAAATTCATGCGAAACACGTGATTTAGCTTCAAATTTCTTGCGAAGCACATGATTCAGATTCGAATTCGTGCGAAACTCATGACTTAGCTTCGAATTCATGCGAATCACATGATTTAGATCCGAAATTATTCGAAACACATGATTTAGCTTCGAATTCATTCGAATCACTTGATTTAGCTTCGAATTCATTCGAAACACACGAATTAGCTTCAAATTCATGTGAAGCACATGATTCAGCTTCGAATTCGTGCGAAACTCATGACTTAGCTTCGAATTCATGCGAATCACATGATTTAGATCCGAATTTATTCGAAACACATGATTTAGCTTCGAATTCATGCGAAAAACGTGATTTAGCTTCAAATTCATGCGAAACAAATGATTTAGATTCGTATTCATTCGAATCACATGATTTAGCTTCGAATTCATTCGAGTCACATGATTTAGTTTCGAATTAATGCGAAACACTTGATTCAGCTTCAAATTCATGCAAAACACTTGATTTAGCTTCAAATTCATGCGAAACACATGATTCAGCTTCTAATTCATGCAAAACACATGATATAGCTTCGAATTCATTCGAATCATATGACTTAGTTCCGAATTCATTCGAATCACTTGATGTAGATTCGAATTTATTCGAACACATGAATTAGCTTCAAATTCATGTGAGGCACAAGATTTAGCTTCAAATTCATGCAAAACACGTGATTTAGCTTCGAATTCACGCTAAACACGTGGTTTAGCTTCAAATTAACGCAAAAGACGAGAATTAGCTTCAAAATAATGCAAAACCCATGATTTAGCTTCAAATTCATGTGAAACCAACGATATAGCTACAAATTAATGCGAAACAGATGAATCACCTTGAAATTCAAGCGTGGCACATGATTTGGCTTCGAATTCATGCGAAACATATGCTTTAGCTTCGAATCCATGCGAAACACATTATTTAGTTTCGAATTCATTCGAAACACATGAATTAGGTTCAAATTCTTGCGAGACACAGGATTTAGCTTGAAATTCATGCGAAACACGTGATTTAGCTTCAAATTTCTTGCGAAGCACATGATTCAGATTCGAATTCGTGCGAAACGCATGATTTAGCTTCGAATTCATTCGAATCACTTCATTTGGCTTCGAATTCATTCGAAACACATGACTTAGTTTCGAATTCATTCGAATCACATGATTTAGCTTCAAATTCATGCAAAACCCGTGATTTAGCTTTCAAGTTCATGCGAATCACATTATTCAGATTCAAATTCATGTGAAACGCATGATTTATCATCAAATTAATGCAAACCACGTGATTTAGCTACGAATTCATTCGAAACACACGAATTAGCTTCAAATTGTTGCGAGACACATTATTTAGCTTCAAATTCATGCTAAACACATGATTCAGCTCCGAATTCGTTCGAGTCACATGATTTAGCATGGAATTCATTCGAATCACATGACTTAGCTTCGATTTCGTTCGAATCACATGATTTAGCATGGACTTCATTCGAATCACATGACTTAGCTTCGAATTCATTCGAATCACATGATTTAGCTTCGAATTCATTCTAATCACCTGATTTAGCTTCGAATTCATTCGAAACACATGAATTAGCTTCATATTCTTGCGAGACACGAGATTTAGCTTCAAATTAACGCGAAAACGCGATTTAGCTTCGAATTCATGCGAAACACGTGACTTAGCTTCGAATTCATTCAAATCACATGATTTAGCTTTGAATTCATTCGAAACACATGAATTTGCTTCAAATTATTGTGAGACACAAGATTTAGCTTCAAATTCATGCGAAACACGTGATTTAGCTTCGAATTCATGCAGAACACACGATTTAGCTTCGAATTCATTCGAAACACATGATTTAGCATCGAATTCATTCGAATCACTTAGTTTCGAATTCATTCGAATCACATGATTTAGCTTCGAATTCATTCGAACCACTTCATTTAGATTCGAATTCATTCGAAACACATGAATTTGCTTCAAATTGTTGCGAGACACATGATTTAGCTTCAAATTCATGCTAAACACATGATTCAGCTTCGAATTCGTTCGAATCACATGATTTAGCATCGAATTCATTCGAATCACATGACTTAGCTTCGAATTCATTCGAATCAGTTCATTTAGCTTCCAATTCATTCGAATCACATGATTTAGCTTCGAATTCATTCGAATCACTTCATTTGGCTTCGAATTCATTCGAAACACGTGATTCAGCTTCGAAGTGATGCGAAACAGATGATTTATCTTCGAATTCATGCGAAACACATGAATTAGCTTCAAATTCTTGCGAGACACATGATTTAGCTTCAAATTAATAGGAAACGCGTGATTTAGCTTCAAATTCATGCGAAACACGTGATTCAGCTTCGAATTCATTCGAAACACATGAATTAGGTTCAAATCCTTGCGAGACACATGATTTAGCATGAAATTCATGCGAAACACGTGATTTAGCTTCAAATTCATGCGAAGCACATGATTCAGCTTCGAATTCGTGCGAAATACACGATTTAGATTCGCATTCATGCCAAGCACATGATTTAGCTTGACATTCATGCGAAACACGTGATTTAGCTTCAAATTCATGCGAACAAATGATTTAGCTTCGAATTCATTCGAATCACATGATTTAGCTTCGAATTCATTCGAAACACATGAATTAGCTTCAAATTCGTAGGAAAAACATGATTTAGTATCGAATTCATGCGAAGCACACGATTTAGATTCGCATTCATGCCAAACACATGATTTAGCTTCAAATTCATGCGAAACACATGATTCATCTTCGAATTCATGCGAAACACATGCATTAGCATCGAATTCATTCGTATCACATGACTTAGCTTCGATTTAATTCGAATCACATGATTTAGCTTCGAATTCATTCGAATCACATGACTTAGCTACGAATTCAATCGAATCACATGATTTAGCTTCGAATTCACTCGAATGACTTCATTTGGCTTCGAATTCATTCGAAACACATGAAATAAATTCAAATTCTTGCGAGACACATGATTTAGCTTGAAATTAATGCGAAACGCGTGATTTAGCTTCGAAAACATTCGGAACAAATAAATTATGTTAAAAAACTTGCGAGACACATGATTTAGATTCAAATCCATGCGAAACACGTGATTTAGCTTCAAATTCATCTGGAGCACATGATTCAGCTTCGAATTCGTGCGAAACTCATGATTTAGCTTCGAATTCATTCGAATCACAATATTTAGCTTCGAATTCATTCGAATCACATGATTTAGCTTCGAATTCACGCGAAACACCTGGTTTAGCTTCAAATTAACGCAAAAGACGAGAATTAGCTTCAAAATAATGCAAAACCCATGATTTAGCTTCAAATTCGTGTGAAACCAACGATATAGCTACAAATTAATGCGAAACACATGAATCAGCTTGAAATTCAAGCGTGGCACATGATTTGGCTTCGAATTCAGGCGTGGCACATGATTTGGCTTCGAATTCATGCGAAACACATGCTTTAGCTTCGAATCCATGCGAAACACATTATTTAGTTTCGAATTCATTCGAAACACATGAATTAGGTTCAAATTCTTGCGAGACACAGGATTTAGCTTGAAATTCATGCGAAACACGTGATTTAGCTTCAAATTTCTTGCGAAGCACATGATTCATATTCGAATACGTGCGAAACAAATGATTTAGCTTCGAATTCATTCGAATCACTTCATTTGGCTTCGAATTCATTCGAAACACATGAAATAAATTCAAATTCTTGCGAGACACATGATTTAGCTTCAAATTAATGCGAAACGCGTGATTTAGCTTCGAAAACATTCGGAACAAATAAATTAGGTTAAAAAACTTGCGAGACACATGATTTAGCTTCAAATCCATGCGAAACACGTGATTTAGCTTCAAATTCATCTGAAGCACATGATTCAGCTTCGAATTCGTGCGAAACTCATGATTTAGCTTCGAATTCATTCGATTCACAAGATTTAGCTTCGAATTCATTCGAATCACATGATTTAGTTTCTAATTCATGCGAAACACGTGATTCAGCTTCGAATCCATGCGAAACACATGATTTATCTTCGAATTCATGCGAAATACATGATTCAGATTCGAATTCATGTGAAACACATGATTTATCATCAAATTAATGCAAACCACATGATTTAGCTACGAATTCATTCGAAACACATGATTTAACTTTAAATTCATGCGAAACACATTATTTAGTTTCGAATTCATTCGAAACACATGAATTAGGTTCAAATTCTTGCGAGACACAGGATTTAGCTTGAAATTCATGCGAAACACGTGATTTAGCTTCAAATTTCTTGCGAAGCACATGATTCAGATTCGAATTCGTGCGAAACTCATGACGTAGCTTCGAATTCATGCGAATCACATGATTTAGATCCGAAATTATTCGAAACACATGATTTAGCTTCGAATTCATTCGAATCACTTGATTTAGCTTCGAATTCATTCGAAACACACGAATTAGCTTCAAATTCATGTGAAGCACATGATTCAGCTTCGAATTCGTGCGAAACGCATGACTTAGCTTCGAATTCATGCGAATCACATGATTTAGATCCGAATTTATTCGAAACACATGGTTTAGCTTCGAATTCATGCGAAAAACGTGATTTAGCTTCAAATTCATGCGAAACAAATGATTTAGATTCGTATTCATTCGAATCACATGATTTAGCTTCGAATTCATTCGAGTCACATGATTTAGTTTCGAATTAATGCGAAACACTTGATTCAGCTTCAAATTCATGCAAAACACTTGATTTAGCTTCAAATTCATGCGAAACACATGATTCAGCTTCTAATTCATGCGAACAACACACATGATATAGCTTCGAATTCATTCGAATCATATGACTTAGTTCCGAATTCATTCGAATCACTTGATGTAGATTCGAATTTATTCGAAACACATGAATTAGCTTCAAATTCATGTGAGGCACAAGATTTAGCTTCAAATTCATGCAAAACACGTGATTTAGCTTCGAATTCACGCTAAACACGTGGTTTAGCTTCAAATTAACGCAAAAGACGAGAATTAGCTTCAAAATGATGCAAAACCCATGATTTAGCTTCAAATTCATGTGAAACCAACGATATAGCTACAAATTAATGCGAAACAGATGAATCAGCTTGAAATTCAAGCGTGGCACATGATTTGGCTTCGAATTCAAGCGTGGCACATGATTTGGCTTCGAATTCATGCGAAACACATGCTTTAGCTTCGAATCCATGCGAAACACATTATTTAGTTTCGAATTCATTCGAAACACATGAATTAGGTTCAAATTCTTGCGAGACACAGGATTTAGCTTGAAATTCATGCGAAACACGTGATTTAGCTTCAAATTTCTTGCGAAGCACATGATTCATATTCGAATACGTGCGAAACAAATGATTTAGCTTCGAATTCATTCGAATCACTTCATTTGGCTTCGAATTCATTCGAAACACATGAAATAAATTCAAATTCTTGCGAGACACATGATTTAGCTTCAAATTAATGCGAAACGCGTGATTTAGCTTCGAAAACATTCGGAACAAATAAATTAGGTTAAAAAACTTGCGAGACACATGATTTAGCTTCAAATCCATGCGAAACACGTGATTTAGCTTCAAATTCATCTGAAGCACATGATTCAGCTTCGAATTCGTGCGAAACTCATGATTTAGCTTCGAATTCATTCGATTCACAAGATTTAGCTTCGAATTCATTCGAATCACATGATTTAGTTTCTAATTCATGCGAAACACGTGATTCAGCTTCGAATCCATGAGAAACACATGATTTATCTTCGAATTCATGCGAAATACATGATTCAGATTCGAATTCATGTGAAACACATGATTTATCATCAAATTAATGCAAACCACATGATTTAGCTACGAATTCATTCGAAACACATGATTTAACTTTAAATTCATGCGAAACACATTATTTAGTTTCGAATTCATTCGAAACACATGAATTAGGTTCAAATTCTTGCGAGACACAGGATTTAGCTTGAAATTCATGCGAAACACGTGATTTAGCTTCAAATTTCTTGCGAAGCACATGATTCAGATTCGAATTCGTGCGAAACTCATGACGTAGCTTCGAATTCATGCGAATCACATGATTTAGATCCGAAATTATTCGAAACACATGATTTAGCTTCGAATTCATTCGAATCACTTGATTTAGCTTCGAATTCATTCGAAACACACGAATTAGCTTCAAATTCATGTGAAGCACATGATTCAGCTTCGAATTCGTGCGAAACGCATGACTTAGCTTCGAATTCATGCGAATCACATGATTTAGATCCGAATTTATTCGAAACACATGGTTTAGCTTCGAATTCATGCGAAAAACGTGATTTAGCTTCAAATTCATGCGAAACAAATGATTTAGATTCGTATTCATTCGAATCACATGATTTAGCTTCGAATTCATTCGAGTCACATGATTTAGTTTCGAATTAATGCGAAACACTTGATTCAGCTTCAAATTCATGCAAAACACTTGATTTAGCTTCAAATTCATGCGAAACACATGATTCAGCTTCTAATTCATGCGAAACACATGATATAGCTTCGAATTCATTCGAATCATATGACTTAGTTCCGAATTCATTCGAATCACTTGATGTAGATTCGAATTTATTCGAAACACATGAATTAGCTTCAAATTCATGTGAGGCACAAGATTTAGCTTCAAATTCATGCAAAACACGTGATTTAGCTTCGAATTCACGCTAAACACGTGGTTTAGCTTCAAATTAACGCAAAAGACGAGAATTAGCTTCAAAATGATGCAAAACCCATGATTTAGCTTCAAATTCATGTGAAACCAACGATATAGCTACAAATTAATGCGAAACAGATGAATCAGCTTGAAATTCAAGCGTGGCACATGATTTGGCTTCGAATTCAAGCGTGGCACATGATTTGGCTTCGAATTCATGCGAAACATATGCTTTAGCTTCGAATCCATGCGAAACACATTATTTAGTTTCGAATTCATTCGAAACACATGAATTAGGTTCAAATTCTTGCGAGACACAGGATTTAGCTTGAAATTCATGCGAAACACGTGATTTAGCTTCAAATTTCTTGTGAAGCACATGATTCAGATTCGAATTCGTGCGAAACGCATGATTTAGCTTCGAATTCATTCGAATCACTTCATTTGGCTTCGAATTCATTCGAAACACATGAAATAAATTCAAATTCTTGCGAGACACATGATTTAGCTCCAAATTAACGCGAAACACGCGATTTAGCTTCGAATTCATGCGAAACACGTGACTTAGCTTCGAATTCATTCAAATCACATGATTTAGCTTCGAATTCATTCGAAACACATGAATTTGCTTCAAATTATTGTGAGACACAAGATTTAGCTTCAAATTCATGCGAAACACGTGATTTAGCTTCGAATTCATGCAGAACACACGATTTAGCTTCGAATTCATTCGAAACACATGATTTAGCATCGAATTCATTCGAATCACTTAGTTTCGAATTCATTCGAATCACATGATTTAGCTTCGAATTCATTCGAACCACTTCATTTAGAGTCGAATTCATTCGAAACACATGAATTTGCTTCAAATTATTGTGAGACACAAGATTTTGCTTCAAATTCATGCGAAACACGTGATTTAGCTTCAAATTCATGTGACGCACATGATTCAGCTTCGAATTCGTGCGAATCACAAGATTTAGCTTCGAATTCATTCGAATCACATGATTTAGCTTCGAATTCATTCGAATCACCTGATTTAGCTTCGAATTCATTCGAAACACATGAATTAGCTACAAATTGTTGCGAGACACATGATTTAGCATCAAATTCATGCTAAACACATGATTCAGCTTAGAATTCGTTCGAATCACATGATTTAGCATCGAATTCATTCGAATCACATGACTTAGCTTCGAATTCATTCGAAACACATGATTTAGCATCGAATTCATTCGAATCACATGACTTAGATTCGAATTCATTCGAAACACATGATTTAGCATCGAATTCATTCGAATCACATGACTTAGTTTCGAATTCATTCGAATCACATGATTTAGCTTCAAATTCATGCGAAACCCGTGATTTAGCTTTCAAGTTCATGCGAATCACATTATTCAGATTCAAATTCATGTGAAACGCATGATTTATCATCAAATTAATGCAAACCACGTGATTTAGCTACGAATTCATTCGAAACACATGAATTAGCTTCAAATTGTTGCGAGACACATTATTTAGCTTCAAATTCATGCTAAACACATGATTCAGCTTCGAATTCGTTCGAATCACATGATTTAGCATGGAATTCATTCGAATCACATGACTTAGCTTCGAATTCATTCGAATCACATGATTTAGCTTCGAATTCATTCGAATCACCTGATTTAGCTTCGAATTCATTCGAAACACATGAATTAGCTTCATATTCTTGCGAGACACGAGATTTAGCTTCAAATTAACGCGAAACACGTGATTTAGCTTCGAATTCATGCTGAACACACGATTTAGATTCGAATTCTTTCGAAACACATGATTTAGCATCGAATTCATTCGAATCACATGACTTAGTTTCGAATTCATTCGAATCACATGATTTAGCTTCAAATTCATGCGAAACCCGTGATTTAGCTTTCAAGTTCATGCGAATCACATTATTCAGATTCAAATTCATGTGAAACGCATGATTTATCATCAAATTAATGCAAACCACGTGATTTAGCTACGAATTCATTCGAAACACTCGAATTAGCTTCAAATTGTTGCGAGACACATTATTTAGCTTCAAATTCATGCTAAACACATGATTCAGCTCCGAATTCGTTCGAGTCACATGATTTAGCATGGAATTCATTCGAATCACATGACTTAGCTTCGAATTCGTTCGAATCACATGATTTAGCATGGAATTCATTCGAATCACATGACTTAGCTTCGAATTCATTCGAATCACATGATTTAGCTTCGAATTCATTCGAATCACCTGATTTAGCTTCGAATTCATTCGAAACACATGAATTAGCTTCATATTCTTGTGAGACACGAGATTTAGCTTCAAATTAACGCGAAACACGTGATTTAGCTTCGAATTCATGCAGAACACACGATTTAGCTTCGAATTCATTCGAAACACATGATTTAGCATCGAATTCATTCGAATCACTTAGTTTCGAATCCATTCGAATCACATGATTTAGCTTCGAATTCATACGAACCACTTCATTTAGATTCGAATTCATTCGAAACACATGAATTTGCTTCAAATTATTGTGAGACACAAGATTTTGCTTCAAATTCATGCGAAACACGTGATTTAGCTTCAAATTCATGTGACGCACATGATTCAGCTTCGAATTCGTGCGAATCACAAGATTTAGCTTCGAATTCATTCGAATCACATGATTTAGTTTCACATTCATGGGAAACACGTGATTCAGCTTCAAATTCAAGCGAAACACGTGATTCAGCTTCGAATTCATGCAAAACAGATGATTTATCTTCGAATTCATGCGAAATACATGATTCAGATTCGAATTCATGTGAAACACATGATTTATCATCAAATTAATGCAAACCACATGATTTACCTACGAATTCATTCGAGACACATGATTTAGCTTCATGTTCATGCGAAACACATGATTCAGCTTCGAATTCATGCGAAACACATGATTTAGCTTCAAATTCATGCGAAACACGTGATTTAGCTTCAAGTTCATGGAATCACATTATTCAGATTCAATTTCATGTGAAGCGCATGATTTATCATCAAGTTAATGCAAACCACGTGATTTAGCTACGAATTCATTCGAAACACATGAATTAGCTACAAATTGTTGCGAGACACATGATTTAGCATCAAATTCATGCTAAACACATGATTCAGCTTAGAATTCGTTCGAATCACATGATTTAGCATCGAATTCATTCGAATCACATGACTTAGCTTCGAATTCATTCGAAACACATGATTTAGCATCGAATTCATTCGAATCACATGACTTAGTTTCGAATTCATTCGAATCACATGATTTAGCTTCGAATTAATTCGAATCACTTCATTTAGCTTCGAATTCATTCGAAACACATGAATTTGCTTCAAATTACTGTGAGACAGAAGATTTAGCTTCAAATTCATGCGAACCACGTGATTTAGCTACGAATTCATTCGAAACACATGAATTAGCTTCAAATTGTTGCGAGACACATTATTTAGCTTCAAATTCATGCTAAACACATGATTCAGCTTCGAATTCGTTCGAATCACATGATTTAGCATGGAATTCATTCGAATCACATGACTTAGCTTCGAATTCATTCGAATCACATGATTTAGCTTCGAATTCATTCTAATCACCTGATTTAGCTTCGAATTCATTCGAAACACATGAATTAGCTTCATATTCTTGCGAGACACGAGATTTAGCTTCAAATTAACGCGAAACACGTGATTTAGCTTCGAATTCATGCTGAACACACGATTTAGATTCGAATTCATTCGAAACACATGATTTAGCATCGAATTCATTCGAATCACATGACTTAGTTTCGAATTCATTCGAATCACATGATTTAGCTTCAAATTCATGCAAAACCCGTGATTTAGATTTCAAGTTCATGCGAATCACATTATTCAGATTCAAATTCATGTGAAACGCATGATTTATCATCAAATTAATGCAAACCACGTGATTTAGCTACGAATTCATTCGAAACACACGAATTAGCTTCAAATTATTGCGAGACACATTATTTAGCTTCAAATTCATGCTAAACACATGATTCAGCTCCGAATTCGTTCGAGTCACATGATTTAGCATGGAATTCATTCGAATCACATGACTTAGCTTCGATTTCGTTCGAATCACATGATTTAGCATGGACTTCATTCGAATCACATGACTTAGCTTCGAATTCATTCGAATCACATGATTTAGCTTCGAATTCATTCGAATCACCTGATTTAGCTTCGAATTCATTCGAAACACATGAATTAGCTTCATATTCTTGTGAGACACGAGATTTAGCTTCAAATTAACGCGAAACACGTGATTTAGCTTCGAATTCATGCAGAACACACGATTTAGCTTCGAATTCATTCGAAACACATGATTTAGCATCGAATTCATTCGAATCACTTAGTTTCGAATCCATTCGAATCACATGATTTAGCTTCGAATTCATTCGAACCACTTCATTTAGATTCGAATTCATTCGAAACACATGAATTTGCTTCAAATTATTGTGAGACACAAGATTTTGCTTCAAATTCATGCGAAACACGTGATTTAGCTTCAAATTCATGTGACGCACATGATTCAGCTTCGAATTCGTGCGAATCACAAGATTTAGCTTCGAATTCATTCGAATCACATGATTTAGTTTCACATTCATGGGAAACACGTGATTCAGCTTCAAATTCAAGCGAAACACGTGATTCAGCTTCGAATTCATGCGAAACAGATAATTTATCTTCGAATTCATGCGAAATACATGATTCAGATTCGAATTCATGTGAAACACATGATTTATCATCAAATTAATGCAAACCACATGATTTACCTACGAATTCATTCGAGACACATGATTTAGCTTCAAGTTCATGCGAAACACATGATTCAGCTTGGAATTCATACGAAACACATGATTCAACTTCGAATTCATGCGAAACTCATGATTTAGCTTCAAATTCATGCGAAACACGTGATTTAGCTTCAAGTTCATGGGAATCACATTATTCAGATTCAATTTCATGTGAAACGCATGATTTATCATCAAATTAATGCAAACCACGTGATTTAGCTACGAATTCATTCGAAACACATGAATTAGCTACAAATTGTTGCGAGACACATGATTCAGCATCAAATTCATGCTAAACACATGATTCAGCTTAGAATTCGTTCGAATCACATGATTTAGCATCGAATTCATTCGAATCACATGACTTAGCTTCGAATTCATTCGAAACACATGATTTAGCATCGAATTCATTCGAATCACATGACTTAGTTTCGAATTCATTCGAATCACATGATTTAGCTTCGAATTAATTCGAATCACTTCATTTAGCTTCGAATTCATTCGAAACACATGAATTTGCTTCAAATTACTGTGAGACACAAGATTTAGCTTCAAATTCGTGCGAACCACGTGATTTAGCTTCGAATTCATGCGAAACACGTGATTTAGCTTCGAATTAATGCTAAACACGTGATTTAGCTTTCAAGTTCATGCGAATCACATTATTCAGATTCAAATTCATGTGAAACGCATGATTTATCATCAAATTAATGCAAACCACGTGATTTAGCTACGAATTCATTCGAAACACATGAATTAGCTTCAAATTGTTGCGAGACACATTATTTAGCTTCAAATTCATGCTAAACACATGATTCAGCTTCGAATTCGTTCGAATCACATGATTTAGCATGGAATTCATTCGAATCACATGACTTAGCTTCGAATTCATTCGAATCACATGATTTAGCTTCGAATTCATTCTAATCACCTGATTTAGCTTCGAATTCATTCGAAACACATGAATTAGCTTCATATTCTTGCGAGACACGAGATTTAGCTTCAAATTAACGCGAAACACGTGATTTAGCTTCGAATTCATGCTGAACACACGATTTAGATTCGAATTCATTCGAAACACATGATTTAGCATCGAATTCATTCGAATCACATGACTTAGTTTCGAATTCATTCGAATCACATGATTTAGCTTCAAATTCATGCGAAACCCGTGATTTAGCTTTCAAGTTCATGCGAATCACATTATTCAGATTCAAATTCATGTGAAACGCATGATTTATCATCAAATTAATGCAAACCACGTGATTTAGCTACGAATTCATTCGAAACACACGAATTAGCTTCAAATTGTTGCGAGACACATTATTTAGCTTCAAATTCATGCTAAACACATGATTCAGCTCCGAATTCGTTCGAGTCACATGATTTAGCATGGAATTCATTCGAATCACATGACTTAGCTTCGATTTCGTTCGAAACACATGATTTAGCATCGAATTCATTCGAATCACATGACTTAGTTTCGAATTCATTCGAATCACATGATTTAGCTTCGAATTAATTCGAATCACTTCATTTAGCTTCGAATTCATTCGAAACACATGAATTTGCTTCAAATTACTGTGAGACACAAGATTTAGCTTCAAATTCATGCGAACCACGTGATTTAGCTTCGAATTCATGCGAAACACGTGATTTAGCTTCGAATTAATGCTAAACACGTGATTTAGCATCAGATTGATACAAAACACGAGATTAAGCTTCAAAATAATGCAAACCATATGCTTCAGCTTCGAATTCATGCGAAACACATGATTTAGCTTCCAATTCATTCGAAACACATTAATTAGTTCCAAATTCTTGCAAGACACATGATTTAGCTTCAAATACATACGAAACAAGCTATTTATCTTCAAATTCTTGCGAGACAAACGATTTAGCTTCAAATGCATACGAAACAAGCTATTTATCTTCAAATTCATGCAAAAGAAAAAGATTTAGCTTCAAATTCATTCGAAACGCATGGATTAGAATCAAGTTCATGCGAAACAGATGATTTATCTTCTAATTCATGCGAAATACATGATTTAGCTCCGAAATCATGCGAAACACGTGATTCAGCTTCAAATTAATGCAAAACACGAGATTTAGCTTCAAAATTATGCAAAACACAGGATTTAGCTTCAAATTCATGCGAAACCAACGAAATAGCTACGAATTCATGCGAAACACATGAATCAGCTTGAAATTCAAGCGTGGCACATGATTTTGCTTCGAATTCATTCGAAACAAATGCTTTAGCTTCGAATTCAAGCGAAACACATGATATAACATAGAATTCATTCGAAATACGTGAGTTAGGTTCAAATTCATGCGAAACACATGATTTAGCTTGAAATTCATGCGAAACACGTGATTTAGCTTTAAATTCGTGCGAAGCGCATGATTCAGCTTCGAATTCGTGCGAAACACATGATTTAGCTTCGAATTCATTCGAATCACATGATTTAGCCTCGAATTCATGCGAAGCACGTGATTTAGCTTCGAATTCATGCGAAACACGTGATTTAGCTTCATATTCATGCGAAACACATGATTCTGCTTCGAATTCATGCGAAACACGTGACTTAGCTTCGAATTCATTCGAATCACCTGATTTAGCTTGGAATTCATTCGAAACACATGGATTGGCTTCGAATTCATGCGAAACACGTGATTCAGCTTCAAATTCATGCGAAACACGTGATTCAGCTTCGAATTCATGCGAAACAGATGATTTATCTTCGAATTCATGCGAAATACACGATTCAGCTTCAAGTTCACGCTAAACCATTTGCTTCGTATGTCTTTGAAGCTAAGCGTTCTACTCCACATTGGTTTGAAGCTAAATCATGTGTTTCGCATGGATTTGAAACTAACTCGTTTGTTTGGCATGCAGTTGAAGCTAAATCCTGTATATCGCAAGTATTTGAAGTTAAACCATTTGTTACGCATTGATTTGAAGCTAAACATTCTACTTCGCATTGATTTGATCCTAAATCATGTGTTTCGCATGGATTTGAAGCTAACTCGATTGTTTCGCCTGCATTTGAAGCTAAATCATGTATATTACAAGTATTTGAAGCTAAACCATTTGTTTCGCATGGATTCGAAGATAAGCCTTCTACTTCGCATTGATTTGAAGCTAAATCATGTGTTTCGCATGGATTTGAAACTAAATCGTTTGTTTCGTATGCATTCGAAGATGAATTATGTGTTTCGCCTGAATTTAAAGCTAAATCACTTGTTTCGCATGAATTTGAAGATAATTCATATGTCTCGCATGAATTTGAAGATATATCGTTTGTTTCGCATGAATTTGAAGCTAAATTGAAGACAAGTCATGTATTGCGCATGGATTTGAAGCTAAATAATTTGTTTCTAATGAATTTGATGCTATATCGTTTGCTTCGCATGAATTTGAAGCTAAATCCTTTGTTTCGTATGCATACGAAGCTGAATTATGTGTTTCGCATCAATTTAAATCACTTGTTAACATGAATGTGAAGATAAATCATGTGTCTCGCATGAATTTGAAGCTGAATCATGTGTCTCGCATGTATTTGAAGCTAATTCATGTGTTTCGAATGAACTTGAAGCTAAATCGTTTGTTTCGTATGCATTTAAAGCAATATCATGTATTTCGCATAGAATTAAAGCTAACTAATGTGTACCGCATGAATTTGAAGCTAATTCACGTGTTTTGCATGAATTCGATGCTAAATCACGTGTTTCGCATGAATTTGAAGTTAAATCATGTGTCTCGCATCAATTTGAAGCTATACCGTTAGTTTCGCATGATTTGAAGCTAAATCTTTTGTTTCGAATGCATTCGAAGCTGAATTATATGTTTCGCATGAATTTAAAGATAAATCACTTGTTTCGCATGAATGTGAAGATAAATCGTGTGTCTCGCTGATATAAATCATAATTTAGCTTCAAATACATGCGAAACAAACGATATAGCTTGAAATTCATGCGAGACACACAATTCAGCTTCAAATTCATGCGAGATACATGACTCAGCATCCAATTAATTGCGACACACTTTAATTAGCTTCAAATTCATGCGAAACAAGTGATTTAGCTTTAAATTCATGCGAAACACGGAATTCAGCTTCGAATGCATACGAAACAAAGGATTTAGCTTCAAATTCATGCGAAACAAATGATTTAGCTTCAAATTCATTCGAAACACATGGATGAGAATCAAATTCATGCGAGACAGATGATTTCGCTTCGAATTCATTCGACACACATGATTCAGCTTCGAATTCGTGCGAAACACATGATTTAGCTTCGAATTCATTCGAATCACATGATTTAGCCTCGAATTCATGCGAAACACGTGGTTTAGCTTCGAATTCATGCGAAACACGTGATTTAGCTTCGAATTAATGCGAAACACGTGATTTAGCTTCAAATTCATGCGAAACACGTGATTTAGCTTCAAATTCATGCGAAACAAATGATTTAGATTCGTATTCATTCGAAGCACATGATTTAGCTTCGAATTCATGCGAAACAGTTGATTTAGTTTCGAATTCATGCGAAATACATGATTCAGATTCGAATTCATGTGAAACACATGATTTATCATCAAATTAATGCAAACCACATGATTTAGCTACGAATTCATTCGAGACACATGATTTAGCTTCAAGTTCATGCGAAACACATGATTCAGCTTGGAATTCATACGAAACACATGATTCAGCTTCGAATTCATGCGAAACACATGAATTAGCTTCAAATTGTTGCGAGACACATGATTTAGCATCAAATTCATGCTAAACACATGATTCAGCTTAGAATTCGTTCGAATCACATGATTTAGCATCGAATTCATTCGAATCACATGACTTAGCTTCGAATTCATTCGAAACACATGATTTAGCATCGAATTCATTCGAATCACATGACTTAGTTTCGAATTCATCCGAATCACATGATTTATCTTCGAATTCATTCGAATCACTTCATTTAGCTTCGAATTCATTCGAAACACATGATTCAGCATCGAATTCATGCGAAACAAATGACTTAGATTCAAATTCATGCGAAAGACATGACTGAGCTTCAAATTCATACGAAACACATGATTTAGCTTCGAATTCATGCGAAACACATGATTTAGGTTCAAATTCTTGCAAGGCACATGATTTAGCTTTAAATTCCTGCGAAACACGTGATTTAGCTTCAAGTTCATGGGAATCACATTATTCAGATTCAAATTCATATGATACGCATGATTTATCATCAAATTAATGCAAACCACGTGATTTAGCTACGAATTCAATCGAAACACATGAATTAGCTTCAAATTGTTGCGAGACACATGATTTAGCATCAAATTCATGCTAAACACATGATTCAGCTTAGGATTCGTTCGAATCACATGATTTAGCATCGAATTCAATCGAATCACATGACTTAGCTTCGAATTCATTCGAAACACATGATTTAGCATCGAATTCATTCGAATCACATGACTTAGTTTCGAATTCATTCGAATCACATGATTTAGCTTCGAATTCATTCGAATCACTTCATTTAGCTTCGAATTCATTCGAAACACATGAATTTGCTTCAAATTAGTGTGAGACACAAGATTTACCTTCAAATTCATGCGAACCACGTGATTTAGCTTCGAATTCATGCGAAAAACGTGATTTAGTTTCGAATTAATGCGAAACACGTGATTTAGCATCAGATTGATACAAAACACGAGATTTAGCTTCAAAATAATGCAAACCATATGCTTCAGCTTCGAATTCATTCAAATCACATGATTTAGCTTCGAATTCATTCGAATCACCTGATTTAGCTTCGAATTCATTCGAAACACATGAATTAGCTTCATATTCATGTGAGACACATGATTTAGCTTCAAGTTCATGCGAATCACATTATTCAGATTCAAATTCATGTGAAACGCATGATTTATCATCAAATTAATGCAAACAACGTGATTTAGCTACGAATTCATTCGAAACACATGAATTTGCTTCAAATTATTGTGAGACACAAGATTTAGCTTCAAATTCATGCGAAACACGTGATTTATCTTCGAATTCATTCGAATCACATGATTTAGCTTCGAATTCATACGAAACACATGAATTAGCTTCAAATTCTTGCGAAACACGTGATTTAGCTTCAAAATAATGCAAAACACATGATTTAGCTTCAAATTCATGCGACACACATGATTCAGCTTCGAATTCATTCGAAACACATGAATTAGCTTCAAATTCTTGCGACGCACATGATTTAGCTTCATATTCATGCGAAACACAAGATTCAGCTTCGAATTCATTCGAATCACTTGATTTAGCTTCGAATTCATACGAAACACATGAATTAGCTTCAAATTCTTGCGAAACACGTGATTTAGCTTCAAAATAATGCAAAACATATGATTTAGCTTCAAATGCATGCGACACACATGATTCAGCTTCGAATTCATGCGAAAAACATGATTTATCATCGAATTCATTCGAAACAAATTCTTTAGCTTCGAATTCATGCGAAACACATGCTTTAGCTTCGAATTCATTCGAATCACATGATTTAGTTTCGAATTCATGCGAACACGTGACTTAGCTTCGAATTCATTCAAATCACATGATTTAGCTTCGGATTCATTCGAATCACCTCATTTAGCTTCGAATTCATTCGAAACACATGAATTAGCATCGAATTCATTCGAATCACATGACTTAGCTTCGAAATCATTCGAATCACATGATTTTGCTTCGAATTCATTCGAATCACTTCGTTTAGCTTCGAATTAATTCGACTCACATGACTTAGCTTCGAATTCATTCGAATCACATGATTTAGCTTCGAATTCATTCGAATCACTTCATTTGGCTTCGAATTCATTCGAAACACAAGAACTAACTTCAAATTCTTGCGAGACACATGATTTAGCTTCAAATTAACGCGAAACACGTGATTCAGCATCGAATTCATGCGAAACACATGACTTAGATTCAAAGACATGCGAAAGACACGACTGAGCTTCAAATTCACACGAAACACATGATTTAGCTTCGAATTCTTGCGAAACACATGATTTAGGTTCAAATTCTTGCAAAACACATGATTTAGCTTCAAATTCATGCGAAACACATGACTTAGTTTCGAATTCATTCGAATCACTTCATTTAGCTTCGAATTCATTCGAAACACATGAATTTGCTTCAAATTATTGTGAGACACAAGATTTAGCTTCAAATTCATGCGAAACACGTGATTTAGCTTCGAATTCATGAGAAACACGTGATTTAGCTTCGAATTAATGCGAAACACGTGATTTAGCATCAAATTAATACAAAACACGAGATTTAGCTTCAAAATAATGCAAACCATATGCTTCAGCTTCGAATTCATGCGAAGCACATGATTTAGCTTCGAATTCATTCGAAACACATGAATTAGCTTCAAATTCTTGCGAGACTCATGATTTAGCTTCATATTCATGCGAAAAACATGATTCCGCTTCGAATTCATTCGAATCACATGATTTAGCTTCGAATTCATACGAAACAAATGAATTAGCTTCAAATTCTTGCGAAACACGTGATTTAGCTTCAAAATAATGCAAAACACATGATTTAGCTTCAAATTCATGCGACACACATGATTCAGCTTCGAATTCATGCGAATCACAAGATTTATCTTCGAATTCATGCGAAACACATGATTCAGCTTGGAATTCATACGAAACACATGATTCAGCTTCGAATTCATGCGAAACACATGATTTAGCTTCAAATTCATGCGAAACACGTGATTTAGCTTCAAGTTCATGCGAATCACATTATTCAGATTCAAATTCATGCGAAACACGTGATTTAGCTTCAAATTAACGCGAAACACGTGATTCAGCAACGAATTCATTCGAAACACATGAATTAGCTTCAAATTCTTGCGAGACACATGATTTAGCTTCATATTCATGCGAAACACATGATTCACCTTCGAATTCATTCGAATCACTTCATTTAGCTTCGAATTAATTCGACTCACATGACTTAGCTTCGAATTCATTCGAATCACATGATTTAGCATCGAATTCATTCAAATCACATGACTTAGCTTCGAATTCATTCGAATCACATGATTTAGCTTCGAATTCATTCGAATCACTTCATTTAGCTTCGAATTCATTCGAATCACATGATTTTGCTTCGAATTCATTCGAATCACTTCATTTAGCTTCGAATTAATTCGACTCACATGACTTAGCTTCGAATTCATTCGAATCACATGATTTAGCTTCGAATTCATTCGAATCACTTCATTTAGCTTCGAATTCATTCGAATCACATGATTTTGCTTCGAATTCATTCGAATCACTTCATTTAGCTTCGAATTAATTCGACTCACATGACTTAGCTTCGAATTCATTCGAATCACATGATTTAGCTTCGAATTCATTCGAATCACTTCATTTAGCTTCGGTTTTATTCGAATCACCTGATTTAGCTTCGAATTCATTCGAACCACTTCATTTAGCTTCGAATTCATTCGAAACACATGAATTTGCTTCAAATTATTGTGAGACACAAGATTTAGCTTCAAATTCATGCGAAACACGTGATTTAGCTTCAAATTCATGTGACGCACATGGTTCAGCTTCGAATTCGTGCGAATCACAAGATTTAGCTTCGGTTTCATTCGAATCACATGATTTAGCTACGAATTCATTCGAGACACATGATTTAGCTTCAAATTCATGATAAACACATGATTCAGCTTCGAATTCGTTCGTATCACATGATTTAGCATCGAATTCATTCGAATCACATGACTTAGCTTCGAAATCATTCGAATCACATGATTTTGCTTCGAATTCATTCGATTCACTTCATTTAACTTCGAATTAATTCGAATCACATTACTCAGTTTCGAATTCATGCGAAACACTTGATACAGCTTCAAATTCATGCAAAACACTTGATTTAGCTTCAAATTCATGTGACGCACATGGTTCAGCTTCGAATTCGTGCGAATCACAAGATTTAGCTTCGAATTCATTCGAATCACATGATTTAGTTTCTAATTCATGCGAAACACGTGATTCAGCTTCAAATTCAAGCGAAACACGTGATTCAGCTTCGAATTCATGCGTAACAGATGATTTATCTTCGAATTCATGCGAAATACATGATTCAGATTCGAATTCTTGTGAAACACATGATTTATCATCAAATTAATGCAAACCACATGATTTAGCTACGAATTCATTCGAGACACATGATTTAGCTTCAAATTCATGCGGAACACATGATTCAGCTTCGAATTCGTTCGGATCACATGATTTAGCATCGAATTCATTCGAATCACATGACTTAGCTTCGAATTCATTCGAATCACTTCGTTTAGCTTCGAATTAATTCGACTCACATGACTTAGCTTCGAATTCATTCGAATCACATGATTTAGCTTCGAATTCATTCGAATCACTTCATTTGGCTTCGAATTCATTCGAAACACAAGAACTAACTTCAAATTCTTGCGAGACACATGATTTAGCTTCAAATTAACGCGAAACACGTGATTCAGCATCGAATTCATGCGAAACACATGACTTAGATTCAAAGACATGCGAAAGACACGACTGAGCTTCAAATTCACACGAAACACATGATTTAGCTTCGAATTCTTGCGAAACACATGATTTAGGTTCAAATTCTTGCAAAACACATGATTTAGCTTCAAATTCATGCGAAACACATGACTTAGTTTCGAATTCATTCGAATCACTTCATTTAGCTTCGAATTCATTCGAAACACATGAATTTGCTTCAAATTATTGTGAGACACAAGATTTAGCTTCAAATTCATGCGAAACACGTGATTTAGCTTCGAATTCATGAGAAACACGTGATTTAGCTTCGAATTAATGCGAAACACGTGATTTAGCATCAAATTAATACAAAACACGAGATTTAGCTTCAAAATAATGCAAACCATATGCTTCAGCTTCGAATTCATGCGAAGCACATGATTTAGCTTCGAATTCATTCGAAACACATGAATTAGCTTCAAATTCTTGCGAGACTCATGATTTAGCTTCATATTCATTCGAAAAACATGATTCCGCTTCGAATTCATTCGAATCACATGATTTAGCTTCGAATTCATACGAAACAAATGAATTAGCTTCAAATTCTTGCGAAACACGTGATTTAGCTTCAAAATAATGCAAAACACATGATTTAGCTTCAAATTCATGCGACACACATGATTCAGCTTCGAATTCATGCGAATCACAAGATTTATCTTCGAATTCATTCGAATCACATGATTTAGTTTCTAATTCATGCGAAACACGTGATTCAGCTTCATATTCAAGCGAAACACGTGATTCAGCTTCGAATTCATGCGAAACAGATTATTTATCTTCGAATTCATGCGAAATACATGATTCAGATTCGAATTCATGTGAAACACATGATTTATCATCAAATTAATGCAAACCACATGATTTAGCTACGAATTCATTCGAGACACATGATTTAGCTTCAAGTTCATGCGAAACACATGATTCAGCTTGGAATTCATACGAAACACATGATTCAGCTTCGAATTCATGCGAAACACATGATTTAGCTTCAAATTCATGCGAAACACGTGATTTAGCTTCAAGTTCATGCGAATCACATTATTCAGATTCAAATTCATGCGAAACACGTGATTTAGCTTCAAATTAACGCGAAACACGTGATTCAGCAACGAATTCATTCGAAACACATGAATTAGCTTCAAATTCTTGCGAGACACATGATTTAGCTTCATATTCATGCGAAACACATGATTCAGCTTCGAATTCATTCGAATCACATGATTTAGCATCGAATTCATTCAAATCACATGACTTAGCTTCGAATTCATTCGAATCACATGATTTAGCTTCGAATTCATTCGAATCACTTCATTTAGCTTCGAATTCATTCGAATCACATGATTTTGCTTCGAATTCATTCGAATCACTTCATTTAGCTTCGAATTAATTCGACTCACATGACTTAGCTTCGAATTCATTCGAATCACATGATTTAGCTTCGAATTCATTCGAATCACTTCATTTAGCTTCGAATTCATTCGAATCACATGATTTTGCTTCGAATTCATTCGAATCACTTCATTTAGCTTCGAATTAATTCGACTCACATGACTTAGCTTCGAATTCATTCGAATCACATGATTTAGCTTCGAATTCATTCGAATCACTTCATTTAGCTTCGAATTCATTCGAATCACATGATTTTGCTTCGAATTCATTCGAATCACTTCATTTAGCTTCGAATTAATTCGACTCACATGACTTAGCTTCGAATTCATTCGAATCACATGATTTAGCTTCGAATTCATTCGAATCACTTCATTTAGCTTCGAATTCATTCGAAACACATGAATTTGCTTCAAATTATTGGGAGACACAAGATTTTGCTTCAAATTCATGCGAAACACGTGATTTAGCTTCGAATTCTTGCGAAACACGTGATCTAGCTTCGAATTAATGCGAAACACGTGATTTAGCATCAAATTAATACAAAACACGAGATTTAGCTTCAAAATAATGCAAACCATATGCTTCAGCTTCGAATTCATGCGAAACACATGATTTAGCTTCGAATTTATTCGAAACACATGAATTAGCTTCAAATTCTTGCGAGACACATGATTTAGCTTCATATTCATGCGAAACACATGATTCAGCTTCGAATTCGTTCGAATCACATGATTTAGCATCGAATTCATTCGAATCACATGACTTAGCTTCGAAATCATTCGAATCACATGATTTTGCTTCGAATTCATTCGAATCACTTCATTTAGCTTCGAATTAATTCGACTCACATGACTTAGCTTAGAATTCATTCGAATCACATTATTTAGCTTCGAATTCATTCGCATTCGAATCACTTCATTTAGCTTCGAATTCATTCGAATCACATGATTTTGCTTCGAATTCATTCGAATCACTTCATTTAGCTTCGAATTAATTCGACTCACATGACTTAGCTTCGAATTCATTCGAATCACATGATTTAGCTTCGAATTCATTCGAATCACTTCATTTAGCTTCGAATTCATTCGAATCACATGATTTTGCTTCGAATTCATTCGAATCACTTCATTTAGCTTCGAATTAATTCGACTCACATGACTTAGCTTCGAATTCATTCGAATCACATGATTTAGCTTCGAATTCATTCGAATCACTTCATTTAGCTTCGATTTTATTCGAATCACCTGATTTAGCTTCGAATTCATTCGAACCACTTCATTTAGCTTCGAATTCATTCGAAACACATGAATTTGCTTCAAATTATTGTGAGACACAAGATTTAGCTTCAAATTCATGCGAAACACGTGATTTAGCTTCAAATTCATGTGACGCACATGGTTCAGCTTCGAATTCGTGCGAATCACAAGATTTAGCTCGGTTTCATTCGAATCACATGATTTAGCTACGAATTCATTCGAGACACATGATTTAGCTTCAAATTCATGTTAAACACATGATTCAGCTTCGAATTCGTTCGAATCACATGATTTAGCATCGAATTCATTCGAATCACATGACTTAGCTTCGAAATCATTCGAATCACATGATTTTGCTTCGAATTCATTCGATTCACTTCATTTAACTTCGAATTAATTCGAATCACATTACTCAGTTTCGAATTCATGCGAAACACTTGATACAGCTTCAAATTCATGCAAAACACTTGATTTAGCTTCAAATTCATGTGACGCACATGGTTCAGCTTCGAATTCGTGCGAATCACAAGATTTAGCTTCGAATTCATTCGAATCACATGATTTAGTTTCTAATTCATGCGAAACACGTGATTCAGCTTCAAATTCAAGCGAAACACGTGATTCAGCTTCGAATTCATGCGTAACAGATGATTTATCTTCGAATTCATGCGAAATACATGATTCAGATTCGAATTCTTGTGAAACACATGATTTATCATCAAATTAATGCAAACCACATGATTTAGCTACGAATTCATTCGAGACACATGATTTAGCTTCAAATTCATGCGGAACACATGATTCAGCTTCGAATTCGTTCGGATCACATGATTTAGCATCGAATTCATTCGAATCACATGACTTAGCTTCGAAATCATTCGAATCACATGATTTTGCTTCGAATTCATTCGAATCACTTCGTTTAGCTTCGAATTAATTCGACTCACATGACTTAGCTTCGAATTCATTCGAATCACATGATTTAGCTTCGAATTCATTCGAATCACTTCATTGGCTTCGAATTCATTCGAAACACAAGAACTAACTTCAAATTCTTGCGAGACACATGATTTAGCTTCAAATTAACGCGAAACACGTGATTCAGCATCGAATTCATGCGAAACACATGACTTAGATTCAAAGACATGCGAAAGACACGACTGAGCTTCAAATTCACACGAAACACATGATTTAGCTTCGAATTCTTGCGAAACACATGATTTAGGTTCAAATTCTTGCAAAACACATGATTTAGCTTCAAATTCATGCGAAACACATGACTTAGTTTCGAATTCATTCGAATCACTTCATTTAGCTTCGAATTCATTCGAAACACATGAATTTGCTTCAAATTATTGTGAGACACAAGATTTAGCTTCAAATTCATGCGAAACACGTGATTTAGCTTCGAATTCATGAGAAACACGTGATTTAGCTTCGAATTAATGCGAAAACACGTGATTTAGCATCAAATTAATACAAAACACGAGATTTAGCTTCAAAATAATGCAAACCATATGCTTCAGCTTCGAATTCATGCGAGCACATGATTTAGCTTCGAATTCATTCGAAACACATGAATTAGCTTCAAATTCTTGCGAGACTCATGATTTAGCTTCATATTCATTCGAAAAACATGATTCCGCTTCGAATTCATTCGAATCACATGATTTAGCTTCGAATTCATACGAAACAAATGAATTAGCTTCAAATTCTTGCGAAACACGTGATTTAGCTTCAAATAATGCAAAACACATGATTTAGCTCAAATTCATGCGACACACATGATTCAGCTTCGAATTCATGCGAATCACAAGATTTATCTTCGAATTCATTCGAATCACATGATTTAGTTCTAATTCATGCGAAACACGTGATTCAGCTTCATATTCAAGCGAAACACGTGATTCAGCTTCGAATTCATGCGAAACAGATTATTTATCTTCGAATTCATGCGAAATTCATGATTCAGATTCGAATTCATGTGAAACACATGATTTATCATCAAATTAATGCAAACCACATGATTTAGCTACGAATTCATTCGAGACACATGATTTAGCTTCAAGTTCATGCGAAACACATGATTCAGCTTGGAATTCATACGAAACACATGATTCAGCTTCGAATTCATGCGAAACACATGATTTAGCTTCAAATTCATGCGAAACACGTGATTTAGCTTCAAGTTCATGCGAATCACATTATTCAGATTCAAATTCATGCGAAACACGTGATTTAGCTTCAAATTAACGCGAAACACGTGATTCAGCAACGAATTCATTCGAAACACATGAATTAGCTTCAAATTCTTGCGAGACACATGATTTAGCTTCATATTCATGCGAAACACATGATTCAGCTTCGAATTCATTCGAATCACATGATTTAGCATCGAATTCATTCAAATCACATGACTTAGCTTCGAATTCATTCGAATCACATGATTTAGCTTCGAATTCATTCGAATCACTTCATTTAGCTTCGAATTCATTCGAATCACATGATTTTGCTTCGAATTCATTCGAATCACTTCATTAGCTTCGAATTAATTCGACTCACATGACTTAGCTTCGAATTCATTCGAATCACATGATTTAGCTTCGAATTCATTCGAATCACTTCATTTAGCTTCGAATTCATTCGAATCACATGATTTTGCTTCGAATTCATTCGAATCACTTCATTTAGCTTCGAATTAATTCGACTCACATGACTTAGCTTCGAATTCATTCGAATCACATGATTTAGCTTCGAATTCATTCGAATCACTTCATTTAGCTTCGAATTCATTCGAATCACATGATTTTGCTTCGAATTCATTCGAATCACTTCATTTAGCTTCGAATTAATTCGACCCACATGACTTAGCTTCGAATTCATTCGAATCACATGATTTAGCTTCGAATTCATTCGAATCACTTCATTTAGCTTCGAATTCATTCGAAACACATGAATTTGCTTCAAATTATTGGGAGACACAAGATTTTGCTTCAAATTCATGCGAAACACGTGATTTAGCTTCGAATTCTTGCGAAACACGTGATCTAGCTTCGAATTAATGCGAAACACGTGATTTAGCTTCAAATTAACGCGAAACACGTGATTCAGCATCGAATTCATGCGTAACACATGATTTAGATTCGAATTCATGCGAAAGACATGACTGAGCTTCAAATTCACACGAAACACATGATTTAGCTTCGAATTCTTGCGAAACACATGATTTAGGTTCAAATTCTTACAAGACACATGATTTAGCTTCGAATTCATGCGAAACACGTGATTTAGCTTCGAATTATGCGAAACAATGTTTTATCATCAAATTAATACAAACCACATGATTTATCTACGAATTCATTCGAGACACAAGATTTAGCTTCAAGTTCATGCGAAACACATGATTCAGCTTGGAATTCATACGAAACACATGATTTAGCATCGAATTCATTCGAATCACATGATTTAGTTTGAAATTCATGCGAAACACGTGATTTAGCTTCAAGTTCGTGCGAATCACATTATTCAGATTCAAATTCATGTGAAACGCATGATTTATCATCAAATTAATGCAAACCACGTGATTTAGCTACGAATTCATTCGAAACATATGAATTAGCTTCAAATTGTTGCGAGACACATGATTTAGCTGCAAATTCATGCTAAACACATGATTCAGCTTCGAATTCGTTCGAATCACATGATTTAGCATCGAATTCATTCAAATCACATGACTTAGCTTCGAATTCATTCGAATCACATGATTTAGCTTCGAATTCATTCGAATCACATGATTTAGGCTTCGAATTCATTCGAATCACTTCATTTAGCTTCGAATTCATTCGAAACACATGAATTTGCTTCAAATTATTGGGAGACACAAGATTTTGCTTCAAATTCATGCGAAACACGTGATTTAGCTTCGAATTCTTGCGAAACACGTGATTTAGCTTCGAATTAATGCGAAACACGTGATTTAGCATCAAATTAATACAAAACACGAGATTTAGCTTCAAAATAATGCAAACCATATGCTTCAGCTTCGAATTCACGCGAAACACATGATTTAGCTTCGAATTTATTCGAAACACATGAATTAGCTTCAGATTCTTGCGAGACACATGATTTAGCTTCATATTCATGCGAAACACATGATTCAGCTTCGAATTCGTTCGAATCACATGATTTAGCATCGAATTCATTCGAATCACATGACTTAGCTTCGAAATCATCGAATCACATGATTTTGCTTCGAATTCATTCGAATCACTACATTTAGCTTCGAATTAATTCGACTCACATGACTTAGCTTCGAATTCATTCGAATCACATGATTTAGCTTCGAATTCATACGAAAAAACATGAATTAGCTTCAAATTCTTGCGAAACACGTGATGTAGCTTCAAAATAATGCAAAACACATGATTTAGCTTCAAATTCATGCGAAACACATGATTCAGCTTCGAATTCATGCGAAAAACATGATTTATCTTCGAATTCATTCGAAACACGTGATTTAGCTTTAAATTCATGCGAAGCACATGATTCAGCTTCGAATTCGTGCGAAACACATGATTTAGCTTCGAATTCATGCGAAACACGTGATTTAGCTTCGAATTCTTGCGAAACACGTGATTTAGCTTCAAATTCATGCGAAACAAATGATTTAGCTTCGTATTCATTCGAATCACATGATTTAGCTTCGAATCCATTCGAATCACATGATTTAGTTTCGAATTCATGCGAAACACTTGATTCAGCTTCAAATTCATGCAAAACACTTGATTTAGCTTCAAATTCATGCGAAACACATGATTCTGCTTCGAATTCATGCGAACGCGTGACTTAGCTTCGAGTTCATTCAAATCACATGATTTAGCTTTGGATTCATTCGAATCACCTCATTTAGCTTCGAATTCATTCGAAGCACATGAATTAGCATCGAATTCATTCGAATCACATGATTTAGCTTCGAATTCATTCGAATCACATGATTTAGCTTCGAATTCATTCGAATCACTTCATTTAGCTTCGAATTCATTCGAAACACATGAATTTGCTTCAAATTATTGTGAGACACAAGAATTAGCTTCAAATTCATGCGAAACACGTGATTTAGCTTCGAATTCATGCGAAACACGTGATTTGGCTTCGAATTAATGCGAAACACGTGATTTAGCATCAAATTAATACAAAACACGAGATTTATCTTCGAATTCATTCGAATCACATGATTTAGTTTCTAATTCATGCGAAAAACGTGATTCAGCTTCATATTCAAGCGAAACACGTGATTCAGCTTCGAATTCATGCGAAACAGATGATTTATCTTCGAATTCATGCGAAATACATGATTCAGATTCGAATTCATGTGAAACACATGATTTATCATCAAATTAATACAAACCACATGATTTAGCTACGAATCATTCGAGACACATGATTTAGCTTCAAGTTCATGCGATACACATAATTCAGCTTGGAATGCATACGAAACACATGATTTAGCATCGAATTCATTCGAATCACATGACTTAGCTTCGAATTCAGTCGAATCACATGATTTAGCTTCGAATTCATTCGAATCACTTCATTTAGCTTCGAATTCATTCGAATCAGATGATTTTGCTTCGAATTCATTCGAATCACTTCATTAGCTTCGAATTAATTCGACTCACATGACTTAGCTTCGAATTCATGCGAAACACATGCTTTAGCTTCGAATTCATGCGAAACACGTGATTTAGCATCAAATTAATACAAAACACGAGATTTAGCTTCAAAATAATGCAAGCCATATGCTTCAGCTTCGAATTCATGCGAAACACATGATTTAGCTTCGAATTTATTCGAAACACATGAATTAGCTTCAAATTCTTGCGAGACACATGATTTAGCTTCATATTCATGCGAAACACATGATTCAGCTTCGAATTCGTTCGAATCACATGATTTAGCATCGAATTCATTCGCATCACATGACTTAGCTTCGAAATCATTCGAATCACATGATTTTGCTTCGAATTCATTCGAATCACTTCATTTAGCTTCGAATTAATTCGACTCACACGACTTAGCTTCGAATTCATACGAATCACATGATTTAGCTTCGAATTCATTCGAATCACTTCATTTGGCTTCGAATTCATTCGAAACACAAGAAATAACTTCAAATTCTTGCGAGACACATGATTTAGCTTCAAATTAACGCGAAACACGTGATTCAGCATCGAATTCATACGAAACACATGAATTAGCTTCAAATTCTTGCGAAACACGTGATTTAGCTTCAAAATAATGCAAAACACATGATTTAGCTTCAATTCATGCGACACACATGATTCAGCTTCGAATTCATGCGAATCACAAGATTTATCTTCGAATTCATTCGAATCACATGATTTAGTTTCTAATTCATGCGAAACACGTGATTCAGCTTCATATTCAAGCGAAACATGTGATTCAGCTTCGAATTCATGCGAAACAGATGATTTATCTTCGAATTCATGCGAAATACATGATTCAGATTCGAATTCATGTGAAACCCATGATTTATCATCAAATTAATGCAAACACGTGATTTAGCTACGAATTCATTCGAATCACATGATTTAGCTTCGAATTCATTCGAATCACTTCATTTAGCTTCGAATTCATTCGAATCACATGATTTTGCTTCGAATTCATTCGAATCACTTCATTTAGCTTCGAATGAATTCGACTCACATGACTTAGCTTCGAATTCATTCGAATCACATGATTTAGCTTCGAATTCATTCGAATCACTTCATTTAGCTTCGAATTCATTCGAAACACATGAATTTGCTTCAAATTATTGTGAGACACAAGATTTAGCTTCAAATTCATGCGAAACACGTGATTTAGCTTCGAATTCTTGCGAACACGTGATTTAGCTTCGAATTAATGCGAAACACGTGATTTAGCATCAAATTAATACAAAACACGAGATTTAGCTTCAAAATAATGCAAGCCATATGCTTCAGCTTCGAATTCATGCGAAACACATGATTTAGCTTCGAATTCATGCGAAACACATGATTCAGCATCGAATTCATGCGAAACACATGACTTAGATTCAAATTCATGCGACAGACATGACTGAGCTTCCAATTCATACGAAACACATGATTTAGCTTCGAATTCATGCGAAACACATGAATTAGCTTCAAATTCTTGCGAGACACATGATTTAGCTTCATATTCATGCGAAACACATGATTCAGCTTCGAATTCATTCGAATCACATGATTTAGCATCGAATTCATTCAAATGACATGACTTAGCTTCGAATTCATTCGAATCACATGATTTAGCTTCGAATTCATTCGAATCACTTCATTTAGATTCGAATTCATTCGAATCACATGATTTTGCTTCGAATTCATTCGAATCACTTCATTTAGCTTCGAATTAATTCGACTCACATGACTTAGCTTCGAATTCATTCGAATCACATGATTTAGCTTCGAATTCATTCGAATCACTTCATTTAGCTTCGAATTCATTCGAAACACATGAATTTGCTTCAAATTATTTTGAGACACAAGATTTAGCTTCAAATTCATGCGAAACACGTGATTTAGCTTCGAATTCTTGCGAAACACGTGATTTAGCTTCGAATTAATGCGAAACACGTGATTTAGCATCAAAATAATGCAAACCATATGCTTCAGCTTCGAATTCATGCGAAACACATGATTTAGCTTCGAATTTATTCGAAACACATGAATTAGCTTCAAATTCTTGCGAGACACATGATTTAGCTTCATATTCATGCGAAACACATGATTCAGCTTCGAATTCGTTCGAATCACATGATTTAGCATCGAATTCATTCAAATCACATGACTTAGCTTCGAATTCATTCGAATCACATGATTTAGCTTCGAATTCATTCGAATCACTTCATTTAGCTTCGAATTCATTCGAAACACATGATTTGCTTCGAATTCATTCGAATCACTTCATTTAGCTTCGAATTAATTCGACTCACATGACTTAGCTTCGAATTCATTCGAATCACATGATTTAGCTTCGAATTCATTCGAATCACTTCATTTAGCTTCGGATTCATTCGAAACACATGAATTTGCTTCAAATTATTGGGAGACACAAGATTTTGCTTCAAATTCATGCGAAACACGTGATTTAGCTTCGAATTCTTGCGAAACACGTGATTTAGCATCAAATTAATACAAAACACGAGATTTAGCATCAAATAATGCAAACCATATGCTTCAGCTTCGAATTCATGCGAAACACATGATTTAGCTTCGAATTTATATTCGAAACACATGAATTAGCTTCAAATTCTTGCGAGACACATGATTTAGCTTCATATTCATGCGAAACACATGATTCAGCTTCGAATTCGTTCGAATCACATGATTTAGCATCGAATTCATTCGAATCACATGACTTAGCTTCGAAATCATTCGAATCACATGATTTTGCTTCGAATTCATTCGAATCACTTCATTTAGCTTCGAATTAATTCGACTCACATGACTTAGCTTCGAATTCATTCGAATCACATGATTTAGCTTCGAATTCATTCCAATCACTTCATTTGGCTTCGAATTCATTCGAAACACAAGAAATAACTTCAAATTCTTGCGAGACACATGATTTAGCTTCAAATTAACGCGAAACACGTGATTCAGCATCGAATTCATTCGAAACACATGAATTAGCTTCAAATTCTTGCGAGACACATGATTTAGCTTCATATTCATGCGAAACACATGATTCAGCTTCGAATTCATTCGAATCACATGATTTAGCTTCGAATTCATACGAAACACATGAATTAGCTTCAAATTCTTGCGAAACGATGATTTAGCTTCAAAATAATGCAAAACACATGATTTAGCTTCAAATTCATGCGAAACACATGATTCAGCTTCGAATTCATGCGAAAAACATGATTTATCTTCGAATTCATTCGAAACACGTGATTTAGCTTTAAATTCATGCGAAGCACATGATTCAGCTTCGAATTCGTGCGAAACACATGATTTAGCTTCGAATTCATGCGAAACACGTGATTTAGCTTCGAATTCTTGCGAAACACGTGATTTAGCTTCGAATTCATGCGAAACAAATGATTTAGCTTCGTATTCATTCGAATCACATGATTTAGCTTCGAATCCATTCGAATCACATGATTTAGTTTCGAATTCATGCGAAACACTTGATTCAGCTTCAAATTCATGCAAAACACTTGATTTAGCTTCAAATTCATGCGAAACACATGATTCTGCTTCGAATTCATGCGAACACGTGACTTAGCTTCGAATTCATTCGAAACACATGAATTTGCTTCAAATTATTGTGAGACACAAGATTTAGCTTCAAATTCATGCGAAACACGTGATTTAGCTTCGAATTCTTGCGAAACACGTGATTTAGCTTCCCATTAATGCGAAACACGTGATTTAGCATCAAATTAATACAAAACACGAGATTTAGCTTCAAAATAATGCAAGCCATATGCTTCAGCTTCGAATTCATGCGAAACACATGATTTAGCTTCGAATTCATGCGAAACACATGATTCAGCATCGAATTCATGCGAAACACATGACTTAGATTCAAATTCATGCGACAGACATGACTGAGCTTCCAATTCATACGAAACACATGAATTAGCTTCAAATTCTTGCGAGACACATGATTTAGCTTCATATTCATGCGAAACACATGATTCAGCTTCGAATTCATTCGAATCACATGATTTAGCATCGAATTCATTCAAATGACATGACTTAGCTTCGAATTCATTCGAATCACATGATTTAGCTTCGAATTCATTCGAATCACTTCATTTAGCTTCGAATTCATTCGAATCACATGATTTTGCTTCGAATTCATTCGAATCACTTCATTTAGCTTCGAATTAATTCGACTCACATGACTTAGCTTCGAATTCATTCGAATCACATGATTTAGCTTCGAATTCATTCGAATCACTTCATTTAGCTTCGAATTCATTCGAAACACATGAATTTGCTTCAAATTATTTTGAGACACAAGATTTAGCTTCGAATTCATGCGAAACACATGATTTAGCTTCGAATTTATTCGAAACACATGAATTAGCTTCAAATTCTTGCGAGACACATGATTTAGCTTCATATTCATGCGAAACACATGATTCAGCTTCGAATTCGTTCGAATCACATGATTTAGCATCGAATTCATTCAAATCACATGACTTAGCTTCGAATTCATTCGAATCACATGATTTAGCTTCGAATTCATTCGAATCACTTCATTTAGCTTCGAATTCATTCGAATCACATGATTTTGCTTCGAATTCATTCGAATCACTTCATTTAGCTTCGAATTAATTCGACTCACATGACTTAGCTTCGAATTCATTCGAATCACATGATTTAGCTTCGAATTCATTCGAATCACTTCATTTGGCTTCGAATTCATTCGAAACACAAGAAATAACTTCAAATTCTTGCGAGACACATGATTTAGCTTCAAATTAACGCGAAACACGTGATTCAGCATCGAATTCATTCGAAACACATGAATTAGCTTCAAATTCTTGCGAGACACATGATTTAGCTTCATATTCATGCGAAACACATGATTCAGCTTCGAATTCATTCGAATCACATGATTTAGTTTCGAATTCATACGAAACACATGATTTAGCTTCGAATTCATTCGAATCACTTCATTTAGCTTCGAATTCATTCGAATCACATGAATTAGCTTCAAATTCTTGCGAGACACATGATTTAGCTTCATATTCATTCGAATCACATGATTTAGCATCGAATTCATTCAAATGACATGACTTAGCTTCGAATTCATTCGAATCACATGATTTAGCTTCGAATTCATTCGAATCACTTCATTTAGCTTCGAATTCATTCGAATCACATGATTTTGCTTCGAATTCATTCGAATCACTTCATTTAGCTTCGAATTAATTCGACTCACATGACTTAGCTTCGAATTCATTCGAATCACATGATTTAGCTTCGAATTCATTCGAATCACTTCATTTAGCTTCGAATTCATTCGAAACACATGAATTTGCTTCAAATTATTTTGAGACACAAGATTTAGCTTCGAATTCATGCGAAACACATGATTTAGCTTCGAATTTATTCGAAACACATGAATTAGCTTCAAATTCTTGCGAGACACATGATTTAGCTTCATATTCATGCGAAACACATGATTCAGCTTCGAATTCGTTCGAATCACATGATTTAGCATCGAATTCATTCAAATCACATGACTTAGCTTCGAATTCATTCGAATCACATGATTTAGCTTCGAATTCATTCGAATCACTTCATTTAGCTTCGAATTCATTCGAATCACATGATTTTGCTTCGAATTCATTCGAATCACTTCATTTAGCTTCGAATTAATTCGACTCACATGACTTAGCTTCGAATTCATTCGAATCACATGATTTAGCTTCGAATTCATTCGAATCACTTCATTTGGCTTCGAATTCATTCGAAACACAAGAAATAACTTCAAATTCTTGCGAGACACATGATTTAGCTTCAAATTAACGCGAAACACGTGATTCAGCATCGAATTCATTCGAAACACATGAATTAGCTTCAAATTCTTGCGAGACACATGATTTAGCTTCATATTCATGCGAAACACATGATTCAGCTTCGAATTCATTCGAATCACATGATTTAGTTTCGAATTCATACGAAACACATGAATTAGCTTCAAATTCTTGCGAAACACGTGATTTAGCTTCAAAATAATGCAAAACACATGATTTAGCTTCAAATTCATGCGAAACACATGATTCAGCTTCGAATTCATGCGAAAAACATGATTTATCTTCGAATTCATTCGAAACACGTGATTTAGCTTTAAATTCATGCGAAGCACATGATTCAGCTTCGAATTCGTGCGAAACACATGATTTAGCTTCGGATTCATTCGAATCACCTCATTTAGCTTCGAATTCATTCGAAACACATGAATTAGCATCGAATTCATTCGAATCACATGATTTAGCTTCGAATTCATTCGAATCACTTCATTTAGCTTCGAATTCATTCCAAACACATGAATTTGCTTCAAATTATTGGGAGACACAAGATTTTGCTTCAAATTCATGCGAAACACATGATTCAGCTTCGAATTCGTTCGAATCACATGATTTAGCATCGAATTCATTCGAATCACATGACTTAGCTTCGAAATCATTCGAATCACATGATTTTGCTTCGAATTCATTCGAATCACTTCATTTAGCTTCGAATTAATTCGACTCACATGACTTAGCTTCGAATTCATTCGAATCACATGATTTAGCTTCGAATTCATTCCAATCACTTCATTTGGCTTCGAATTCATTCGAAACACATGAATTAGCATCGAATTCATTCGAATCACATGATTTAGCTTCGAATTCATTCGAATCACATGATTTAGCTTCGAATTCATTCGAATCACTTCATTTAGCTTCGAATTCATTCGAAACACATGAATTTGCTTCAAATTATTGTGAGACACAAGATTTAGCTTCAAATTCGTGCGAAACACGTGATTTAGCTTCGAATTCATGCGAAACACGTGATTTAGCTTCGAATTAATGCGAAACACGTGATTTAGCATCAAATTAATACAAAACACGTGATTTAGCTTCAAAATAATGCAAACCATATGCTTCAGCTTCGAATTCATGCGAAGCACATGATTTAGCTTCGAATTCATTCGAAACACATGATTCAGCATCGAATTCATGCGAAACACATGATTTAGCTTCGAATTCATGCGAAACACATGATTTAGGTTCACATTCTTGCGAGACACATGATTTAGCTTCGAATTCATGCGAAACACGTGATTTAGCTTCAAATTCATGCGAAGCACATGATTCAGATTCGAATACGTGCGAAACACATGATTCAGCTTCCAATTCATGCAACTCACAAGATTTAGCTTCGAATTCATTTGAATCACATGATTTAGTTTCGAATTCATGCGAGACACTTGATTCAGCTTCCAATTCATGCAAATCACATGATTTAGCTTCAAATTCATGCGAAACACATGATTCTGCTTCGAATTCATCGGAAACACGTGACTTAGCTTCGAATTCATTCAAATCACATGATTTAGCTTCGGATTCATTCGAATCACCTCATTTAGCTTCGAATTAATTCGAAACACATGAATTAGCATCGAATTCATTCGAATCACATGATTTAGCTTCGAATTCATTCGAATCACATGATTTAACTTCGAATTCATTCGAGTCACTTCATTTAGCTTCGAATTCATTCGAAACACATGAATTTGCTTCAAATTATTGTGAGACACAAGATTTAGCTTCAAATTCATGCGAAACACGAGATTTAGCTTCGAATTCATTCGAAACACATGAATTAGCTTCAAATTCTTGCGAGGCACATGATTTAGCTTCGTATTCATTCGAAACACATGATTCAGCTTCAAATTCATTCGGCACACATGATTCAGCTTCGAATTCATGCGAAAAACATGATTTATCTTCGAATTCATTCGAAACACATGATTTAGCTTCGAATTCATGCGAAACACATGATTCAGCATCGAATTCATGCGAAACACATGATTTAGCTTCGAATTCATGCGAAACACATGATTTAGGTTCACATTCTTGCGAGACACTTGATTCAGCTTCCAATTCATGCAAATCACATGATTTAGCTTCAAATTCATGCGAAACACATGATTCTGCTTCGAATTCATGCGAAAAACGTGACTTAGCTTCGAATTCATTCAAATCACATGATTTAGCTTCTAATTCATTCGAATCACCTGATTTAGCATCGAATTCATTCGAAACACATGAATTAGCTTCATATTCATGTGTGACACGTGATTTAGTTTCAAATTAACGCGAAACACGTGATTTAGCTTCAAATTCATGCAAAACACATGATTCAGCTTCAAATTCATGCGAAACACATGATTTATCTTCGAATTCAGTCGAATCACATGATTTAGCTTCGAATTCATTCGAATCACTTCATTTAGCTTCGAATTCATTCGAATCAGATGATTTTGCTTCGAATTCATTCGAATCACTTCATTTAGCTTCGAATTAATTCGACTCACATGACTTAGCTTCGAATTCATGCGAAACACATGCTTTAGCTTCGAATTCATGCGAAACATATGATATAGCATCGAATTCATTCG
The DNA here is from genome assembly GCF_051020955.1 of Megalopta genalis. NCBI lineage: Eukaryota > Metazoa > Arthropoda > Insecta > Hymenoptera > Halictidae > Megalopta > Megalopta genalis. The sequence continues at coordinate 8,219 of NW_027477818.1, read as the reverse complement.
AAACACATGAATTAGGTTCAAATTCTTGCGAAACACATGATTTAGCTTGAAAATCATGCGAAACGCGTGATTTAGCTTTAAATTCATGCGAAGCACATGATTCAGCTTCGAATTCGTGCGAAACACATGATTTAGCTTCGAATTCATGCGAAACACGTGATTTAGCTTCGAGTTCTTGCGAAACACGTGATTTAGCTTCAAATTCATGCGACACAAATGATTTAGCTTCGTATTCATTCGAATCACATGATTTAGCTTCGAATCCATTCGAATCACATGATTTAGTTTCGAATTCATGCGAAACACTTGATTCAGCTTCAAATTCATGCAAAACACTTGATTTAGCTTCAAATTCATGCGAAACACAAGATTCTGCTTCGAATTCATGCGAACACGTGACTTAGCTTCGAATTCATTCAAATCACATGATTTAGCTTCGGATTCATTCGAATCACCTCATTTAGCTTCGAATTCATTCGAAACACATGAATTAGCATCGATTTCATTCGAATCACATGATTTAGCTTCGAATTCATTCGAATCACATGATTTAGCTTCGAATTCATTCGAATCACTTCATTTAGCTTCGAATTCATTCGAAACACATGAATTTGCTTCAAATTATTGTGAGACACAAGATTTAGCTTCAAATTCATGCGAAACACGTGATTTAGCTTCGAATTCATGCGAAACACGTGATTTAGCTTCGAATTAATGCGAAACACGTGATTTAGCATCAAATTAATACAAAACACGTGATTTAGCTTCAAAATAATGCAAACCATATGCTTCAGCTTCGAATTCATGCGAAACACATGATTTAGCTTCGAATTCATTCGAAACACATGAATTAGCTTCAAATTCTTGCGAGACACATGATTTAGCTTCATATTCATTCGAAACACATGATTCAGCTTCAAATTCATTCGGCACACATGATTCAGCTTCGAATTCATGCGAAAAACATGATTTATCTTCGAATTCATTCGAAACACATGATTTAGCTTCGAATTCATGCGAAACACATGATTCAGCATCGAATTCATGCGAAACACATGATTTAGCTTCGAATTCATGCGAAACACATGATTTAGGTTCACATTCTTGCGAGACACATGATTTAGCTTCGAATTCATGCGAAACACGTGATTTAGCTTCAAATTCATGCGAAGCACATGATTCAGATTCGAATTCGTGCGAAACACATGATTTAGCTTCGAATTCATTCCAATCACAAGATTTAGCTTCGAATTCATTTGAATCACATGATTTAGTTTCGAATTCATGCGAGACACTTGATTCAGCTTCCTATTCATGCAAATCACATGATTTAGCTTCAAATTCATGCGAAACACATGATTCTGCTTCGAATTCATGCGAGACACTTGATTCAGCTTCCAATTCATGCAAATCACATGATTTAGCTTCAAATTCATTCGGCACACATGATTCAGCTTCGAATTCATGCGAAAAACATGATTTATCTTCGAATTCATTCGAAACACATGATTTAGCTTCGAATTCATGCGAAACACATGATTCAGCATCGAATTCATGCGAAACACATGATTTAGCTTCGAATTCATGCGAAACACATGATTTAGGTTCACATTCTTGCGAGACACATGATTTAGCTTCGAATTCATGCGAAACACGTGATTTAGCTTCAAATTCATGCGAAGCACATGATTCAGATTCGAATACGTGCGAAACACATGATTTAGCTTCGAATTCATTCCAATCACAAGATTTAGCTTCGAATTCATTTGAATCACATGATTTAGTTTCGAATTCATGCGAGACACTTGATTCAGCTTCCTATTCATGCAAATCACATGATTTAGCTTCAAATTCATGCGAAACACATGATTCTGCTTCGAATTCATGCGAGACACTTGATTCAGCTTCCAATTCATGCAAATCACATGATTTAGCTTCAAATTCATTCGGCACACATGATTCAGCTTCGAATTCATGCGAAAAACATGATTTATCTTCGAATTCATTCGAAACACATGATTTAGCTTCGAATTCATGCGAAACACATGATTCAGCATCGAATTCATGCGAAACACATGATTTAGCTTCGAATTCATGCGAAACACATGATTTAGGTTCACATTCTTGCGAGACACATGATTTAGCTTCGAATTCATGCGAAACACGTGAGTTAGCTTCAAATTCATGCGAAGCACATGATTCAGATTCGAATACGTGCGAAACACATGATTTAGCTTCGAATTCATTCCAATCACAAGATTTAGCTTCGAATTCATTTGAATCACATGATTTAGTTTCGAATTCATGCGAGACACTTGATTCAGCTTCCAATTCATGCAAATCACAAGATTTAGCTTCGAATTCATTTGAATCATATGATTTAGTTTCGAATTCATGCGAGACACTTGATTCAGCTTCCAATTCATGCAAATCACATGATTTAGCTTCAAATTCATGCGAAACACATGATTCTGCTTCGAATTCATGCGAAACACGTGACTTAGCTTCGAATTCATTCAAATCACATGATTTAGCTTCGGATTCATTCGAATCACCTCATTTAGCTTCGAATTAATTCGAAACACATGAATTAGCATCGAATTCATTCGAATCACATGATTTAGCTTCGAATTCATTCGAATCACATGATTTAACTTCGAATTCATTCGAGTCACTTCATTTAGCTTCGAATTCATTCGAAACACATGAATTTGCTTCAAATTATTGTGAGACACAAGATTTAGCTTCAAATTCATGCGAAACACGAGATTTAGCTTCGAATTCATTCGAAACACATGAATTAGCTTCAAATTCTTGCGAGACACATGATTTAGCTTCGTATTCATTCGAAACACATGATTCAGCTTCAAATTCATTCGGCACACATGATTCAGCTTCGAATTCATGCGAAAAACATGATTTATCTTCGAATTCATTCGAAACACATGATTTAGCTTCGAATTCATGCGAAACACATGATTCAGCATCGAATTCATGCGAAACACATGATTTAGCTTCGAATTCATGCGAAACACATGATTTAGGTTCACATTCTTGCGAGACACATGATTTAGCTTCGAATTCATGCGAAACACGTGATTTAGCTTCAAATTCATGCGAAGCACATGATTCAGATTCGAATTCGTGCGAAACACATGATTTAGCTTCGAATTCATTCCAATCACATGATTTAGCTTCGAATTCATTCGAATCACCTGATTTAGCATCGAATTCATTCGAAACACATGAATTAGCTTCATATTCATGTGTGACACGTGATTTAGCTTCAAATTAACGCGAAACACGTGATATAGCTTCAAATTCATGCAAAACACATGATTCAGCTTCAAATTCATGCGAAACACATGATTTATCTTCGAATTCAGTCGAATCAGATGATTTAGCTTCGAATTCATTCGAAACACATGAATTAGCTTCATATTCATGTGTGACACGTGATTTAGCTTCAAATTAACGCGAAACATGTGATTTAGCTTCAAATTCATGCAAAACACATGATTCAGCTTCAAATTCATGCGAAACACATGATTTATCTTCGAATTCAGTCGAATCACATGATTTAGCTTCGAATTCATTCGAATCACTTCATTTAGCTTCGAATTCATTCGAATCAGATGATTTTTGCTTCGAATTCATTCGAATCACTTCATTTAGCTTCGAATTAATTCGACTCACATGACTTAGCTTCGAATTCATGCGAAACACATGCTTTAGCTTCGAATTCATTCGAAACACATGAATTAGGTTCAAATTTTTGCGAAACACATGATTTAGCTTGAAAATCATGCGAAACGCGTGATTTAGCTTTAAATTCATGCGAAGCACATGATTCAGCTTCGAATTCGTGCGAAACACATGATTTAGCTACGAATTCATGCGAAACACGTGAATTAGCTTCGAATTCTTGCGAAACACGTGATTTAGCTTCAAATTCATGCGAAACAAATGATTTAGCTTCGTATTCATTCGAATCACATGATTTAGCTTCGAATCCATTCGAATCACATGATTTAGTTTCGAATTCATGCGAAACACTTGATTCAGCTTCAAATTCATGCAAAACACTTGATTTAGCTTCAAATTCATGCGAAACACAAGATTCTGCTTCGAATTCATGCGAACACGTGACTTAGCTTCGAATTCCATATTCAAATCACATGATTTAGCTTCGGATTCATTCGAATCACCTCATTTAGCTTCGAATTCATTCGAAACACATGAATTAGCATCGATTTCATTCGAATCACATGATTTAGCTTCGAATTCATTCGAATCACATGATTTAGCTTCGAATTCATTCGAATCACTTCATTTAGCTTCGAATTCATTCGAAACACATGAATTTGCTTCAAATTATTGTGAGACACAAGATTTAGCTTCAAATTCATGCGAAACACGTGATTTAGCTTCGAATTCATGCGAAACACGTGATTTAGCTTCGAATTAATGCGAAACACGTGATTTTGCATCAAATTAATACAAAACACGTGATTTAGCTTCAAAATAATGCAAACCATATGCTTCAGCTTCGAATTCATGCGAAACACATGATTTAGCTTCGAATTCATTCGAAACACATGAATTAGCTTCAAATTCTTGCGAGACACATGATTTAGCTTCATATTCATTCGAAACACATGATTCAGCTTCAAATTCATTCGGCACACATGATTCAGCTTCGAATTCATGCGAAAAACATGATTTATCTTCGAATTCATTCGAAACACATGATTTAGCTTCGAATTCATGCGAAACACATGATTCAGCATCGAATTCATGCGAAACACATGATTTAGCTTCGAATTCATGCGAAACACATGATTTAGGTTCACATTCTTGCGAGACACATGATTTAGCTTCGAATTCATGCGAAACACGTGATTTAGCTTCAAATTCATGCGAAGCACATGATTCAGATTCGAATTCGTGCGAAACACATGATTTAGCTTCGAATTCATTCCAATCACAAGATTTAGCTTCGAATTCATTTGAATCACATGATTTAGTTTCGAATTCATGCGAGACACTTGATTCAGCTTCCTATTCATGCAAATCACATGATTTAGCTTCAAATTCATGCGAAACACATGTTTCTGCTTCGAATTCATGCGAATCACATGATTTAGTTTGAAATTCATGCGAAACACGTGATTTAGCTTCAAGTTCGTGCGAATCACATTATTCAGATTCAAATTCATGTGAAACGCATGATTTATCATCAAATTAATGCAAACCACGTGATTTAGCTACGAATTCATTCGAAACATATGAATTAGCTTCAAATTGTTGCGAGACACATGATTTAGCTGCAAATTCATGCTAAACACATGATTCAGCTTCGAATTCGTTCGAATCACATGATTTAGCTTCGAATTCATTCAAATCACATGACTTAGATTCGAATTCATTCGAATCACTTCAATTAGCTTCGAATTCATTCGAATCACTTCATTTAGCTTCGAATTAATTCGAATCACACGATTTTGCTTCGAATTCATTCGAATCACTTCATTTAGCTTCGAATTAATTCGACTCACATGACTTAGCTTCGAATTCATTCGAATCACATGATTTAGCTTCGAATTCATTCGAATCACTTCATTTAGCTTCGAATTCATTCGAAAAACATGAATTTGCTTCAAATTATTTTGAGACACAAGATTTAGCTTCAAATTCATGCGAAACACGTGATTTAGCTTCGAATTCTTGCGAAACACGTGATTTAGCTTCGAATTAATGCGAAACACGTGATTTAGCATCAAAATAATGCAAACCATATGCTTCAGCTTCGAATTCATGCGAAACACATGATTCAACTTCGAATTCGTTCGAATCACATGATTTAGCATCGAATTCATTCGAATCACATGACTTAGCTTCGAAATCATTCGAATCACATGATTTTGCTTCGAATTCATTCGAATCACTTCATTTAGCTTCGAATTCATTCGACTCACATGACTTAGCTTCGAATTCATTCGAATCACATGATTTAGCTTCGAAATCATTCGAATCACTTCATTTAGCTTCGAATTCATTCGAAACACATGAATTTGCTTCAAATTATTGGGAGACACAAGATTTTGCTTCAAATTAACGCGAAACACGTGATTCAGCATCGAATTAATTCGAAACACATGAATTAGCTTCAAATTCTTGCGAGACACAAGATTTAGCTTCATATTCATGCGAAACACATGATTCAGCTTCGAATTCATTCGAATCACATGATTTAACTTCGAATTCATACGAAACACATGAATTAGCTTCAAATTCTTGCGAAACACGTGATTTAGCTTCAAAATAATGCAAAACACATGATTTAGCTTCAAATTCATGCGAAACACATGATTCAGCTTCGAATTCATGCGAAACACGTGATTCAGCATCGAATTCATGCGTAACACATGATTTAGATTCGAATTCATGCGAAAGACATGACTGAGCTTCAAATTCACACGAAACACATGATTTATCTTCGAATTCATTCGAAACACATGATTTAGCTTCGAATTCATGCGAAACACATGATTCAGCATCGAATTCATGCGAAACACATGACTTCGATTCAAATTCATGCGACAGACATGACTGAGCTTCCAATTCATACGAAACACATGATTTAGCTTCGAATTCATGCGAAACACATGATTTAGGTTCAAATTCTTGCGAGACACATGATTTAGCTTCGAATTCATGCGAAACACGTGATTTAGCTTCAAATTAACGCGAAACACGTGATTCAGCATCGAATTCATGCGTAACACATGATTTAGATTCGAATTCATGCGAAAGACATGACTGAGCTTCAAATTCACACGAAACACATGATTTAGCTTCGAATTCTTGCGAAGCACATGATTTAGGTTCAAATTCTTACAAGACACATGATTTAGCTTCAAATTCATGCGAAACACGTGATTTAGCTTCAAATTCATGCAAAACACATGATTTATCTTCAAATTCATGCGAAACACATGACTTAGTTTCGAATTCATTCGAATCACTTCATTTAGCTTCGAATTCATTCGAAACACATGAATTTGCTTCAAATTATTGTGAGACACAAGATTTAGCTTCAAATTCATGCGAAACACGTGATTTGGCTTCGAATTCATGCGAAACACGTGATTTAGCTTCGAATTAATGCGAAACACGTGATTTAGCATCAAATTAATACAAAACACGAGATTTAGCTTCGAATTCATTCGAATCACATGATTTAGTTTCTAATTCATGCGAAAAACGTGATTCAGCTTCATATTCAAGCGAAACACGTGATTCAGCTTCGAATTCATGCGAAACAGATGATTTATCTTCGAATTCATGCGAAATACATGATTCAGATTCGAATTCATGTGAAACACATGATTTATCATCAAATTAATACAAACCACATGATTTAGCTACGAATTCATTCGAGACACATGATTTAGCTTCAAGTTCATGCGAAACACATGATTCAGCTTGGAATTCATACGAAACACATGATTTAGCATCGAATTCATTCGAATCACATGATTTAGTTTGAAATTCATGCGAAACACGTGATTTAGCTTCAAGTTCGTGCGAATCACATTATTCAGATTCAAATTCATGTGAAACGCATGATTTATCATCAAATTAACGCAAACCACGTGATTTAGCTACGAATTCATTCGAAACATATGAATTAGCTTCAAATTGTTGCGAGACACATGATTTAGCTGCAAATTCATGCTAAACACATGATCAGCTTCGAATTCGTTCGAATCACATGATTTAGCATCGAATTCATTCAAATCACATGACTTAGCTTCGAATTCATTCGAATCACATGATTTAGCTTCGAATTCATTCGAATCACTTCATTTAGCTTCGAATTCATTCGAATCACATGATTTTGCTTCGAATTCATTCGAATCACTTCATTTAGCTTCGAATTAATTCGACTCACATGACTTAGCTTCGAATTCATTCGAATCACATGATTTAGCTTCGAATTCATTCGAATCACTTCATTTAGCTTCGAATTCATTCGAAACACATGAATTTGCTTCAAATTATTGGGAGACACAAGATTTTGCTTCAAATTCATGCGAAACACGTGATTTAGCTTCGAATTCTTGCGAAACACGTGATTTAGCATCAAATTAATACAAAACACGAGATTTAGCATCAAAATAATGCAAACCATATGCTTCAGCTTCGAAATCATT